>NC_141024.2:11882500-12182500 GCF_052040795.2 Danio rerio
AGTCCAAGCAAGAAGCACTGCATTAAATTATATTTTACCCCAGAATGTGTACCTTTTGAAAAGGTACCGCCCCAGCAACAGATTGCATAGGCTACCTTTATTTCTGAGAGTGTCCTGTTGATTACGGCGCTAGCGTTTGCGTGATCTTTCATCTCTTTTTACACTTTAACAACCAAATGGATCCTTAAATCTATTTAACTTATTATATTTGAGTTACATTACAACATAAATGTGGTAAAAAGAACCTCATGAAATTGAAAATAGTCACGTAAGCCTTTCACCGGAAGTTCATCATTGGCTGAAAAACACTTGCTGTACATGTACTGCTGTCCATTGTTGCAAATATTTGCTGTGTTCACAATGTGCTAGACTGATATTAAGTAAAAGTATAGTGTGAACACTCTTTACTGGATTATATATCCTATATTATTATTTTTTAAATATGTTTATGTATCGGTTCATAGTTTATTGGTTGGTTTATTTATTTTCACGGAAGTTTTTAAAATAATATGTGCATAATATTTCTTTATACAATTATTTAGTAAATTCATGAATTTTGTATTACACATTTTTTATTATTTATTCTGTATAATCCATGGTGTATGAAATAGTGTGATTTTGGATGCTCTCCCAGTGTTCGCATGGGTTTCCTCCGGGTGCTCCGGTTTCCCCCACATGTCCAAAAACATGTGGTATATGTGAATTGGGTAAGCTAAGTTGTCTGTTGTGTATGTGTGTGAATGAGTGTGTATCGATGTTTCCCAGTGATAGGTTGCGGCTGGAAGAGCATCCGCTGCGTGAAACATATGCTGGATAAGTTGGCGGTTGATTTTGCTGAGGTCTCCTCAGATTAATAAAGGGACTAAGCTGAAAAGAAATTGAATGAAAGAATGAATGAATGAATGAATGAATGAATGAATGAAATAAGGTTAATCACTGACACTGCTGGGAGAAAAAAAACACATTTACTTTCTGTCTGCCACTTTAACGTGGGTGAATTTAGCTGCACTTTAAAAAGAAAAATCTGTGCATTCATTTTGACATTGACAAGCTCTATACTGTTATTATCTTTTCATGACTTCCCTCATGTGTGAATGAAATTAGCCGCTGCTGTGTTGTTAGTATTGTACATAATTACAGATGTGTCTAAAGCGTAATCTCCAACACTCTTCACTTATCTCATCTGAAAGGCTATCATATATCCCTCACTCTCATGAAGGTACACTCACTTTTCAGCTTTGGCCGCTTCTTTATGGTCCTTGAAGATAAAACAGCAGGGTTATATGTGTCTAATTACACAGTAGTTACACTGTAATTACAGTACACCACCCAGTTATTACAACTTGAGGTTTGTATACATAGTAAACTGCAAAGAGTGCCAGTTCAGCCACCTCTCTCTCACGTGAACCCCACGCTTGGCTCTATCGAAGGCCTTAAAAACAATAACAGCCATAGGAAATTTTGTCCGGTGCAGGAAGAAATGAATTTTATAGCACACAAGGAATGATTATGTTAGGAATACAGCTCGGAAAAGCCATTACACTGACACTAAAGTGCCTTTGTGTGGGTTGACCTCGCTTATGTGTGAGGAAGCGATCTGATTGGGTGCTTGCAGGTGATGTAGGTCTCTGGTTTTACGAAAGCTGCCAGAAGATCTGTTGATGCAGAGCGCTATACAAGCATTTATTATCTGCTTTGAATAGCCTGTACAAACCAAACTGAACTGGACGTAATCGAGGGAAGCAGGCCTGCATTTATCTATTCTTCTGTTTGGCTTTCTTCACACACATTAGTAAAAGTGTGTCCTTTTTGTGGTGGAAACACACACAAGAGATGGCAACACCCTTTCCTGTGCTTATAAATGACAACTTGCGTTCTGACGACACACATCGGCTTGAGACCATCAGTGTTTACACAGATGGACCTGCTTTATTTTCTCAATAGCTGTGGAAAGGTGTGTGTGCGTGCGCACATAGGTGTGTGTTTTTGTGCCTGCGGTGTGTTTATAATGTGTTGGTTTATTATTGTTGAACCTGGCCCTCGCATTTCTTGCAAATGAAAGGGAGTTAAAGAGCTTTCATTCACATGAAACAATTCACTCATCGGCTTTCGCCAACTCACTCAGACATGTGCTATACATTTACCTTTCATCCAAGCCAGACTCACACATACACACACACACACAGTTTCAGTGCTAATGAGAGTTGGCTGACAGGATATTGAGATGGATAAAACAGGTGGGTATGTCATCAGTCATCCGGCAAGAACTTTAATGATACTGAAAGCTTAAATATTAGGCTTACGGAGAATTTAAATCGCTCGTTTTCCTATTTATTACATATCTCATGTGTATTTACATGCATTCCCGAATTTATACGCATTAGAATCTTTCATCATGAATAATTGAAGTTAAAAAACTGCATTAGATGAGTTTTTTCAAGTAAATGTGACAGATTCTTGCTGATTGTTGGGTCATTTCTATAGGTTTTATTGCATTTTATTCTCATTCAAATGATTATTATTAATATTAAAGTTAGATGATGAGTTAGATGAGTTATACAGTGGCAGAGTCTGAACGTGAGGCATTTGGATATTTACACATTTTCCCAAGTAAATATGACAGATTCTTGCTGATTGTTGGGTCATTATTATAGATTTTATTGCATTTTATCCCAATTTAAATGTTTAGTAATTATATTAAAGTTAGATGATGAATTAGATACAGCAGCAGAGAGTCTAAACATGGGAATTTGGATATTTACACATTTTCCCAAGTAAATATGACAGATTCTTGCTGATTGTTGGGTAATTTTTATAGATTTTATTGCATTTTATCCCAATTTAAATGTTTAGTAATTATATTAAAGTTAGATGATGAATTAGATACAGCAGCAGAGAGTCTAAACATGGGAATTTGGATGTTTACACATTTTCCCAAGTAAATATGACAGATTCTTGCTGATTGTTGGGTAATTTTTATAGATTTATTGCATTTTATCCCAATTTAAATGTTTAGTAATTATATTAAAGTTAGATGATGAATTAGATACAGCAGCAGAGAGTCTAAACATAGGAATTTGGATATTTACACATTTTTCCAAGTAAACGTGACAGATTCTTGCAGATTGTTGGGTCATTTTTATAGATTTTATTACCTTTAATACCCATTCAAATGTTTATTAATCATATTAAACTTAGATGAAGAGTTAGATCAGTTTAATAAGTTGTATTACATTTTATTCATATTCAATTTTTTCAGTCATATTAAAGTACATAAAAAATAAATAAAATAAAACGTAAAACTTCTTATTTGAAATTTGGTGATTGCATGATGTAATTTAAATATTTTAGCAAACTCCACCCAAGAAACTGGTGTCAAATTTCATAAGAATTTAATAATTTCATGTAAAAATAAATTAAATGACATTTGAATTATTCATAAAAATATATAATTTTATATTTTATTATGGTATTGTCCTATACGGTCACTAAAAAGAGGATTTAGAAAATAACAAAGCAGTAATAAAGTGACACTTGCCTTATATAAACTAAAATGTATGTCAAATGTTGAATAATATACAGTATCTTTAGTCAAGTTAAGCTTTATTGTCATTCCACTACATTTGTGGATATACAGTAGAACAAATGTAGTGTCTTGCAGGACCATATAAATAAACATGATCATAACTATGAAAACAACACCTACAGTATACATAACTTGCATAACGAAGTGGTAATGTAAATATACTAACTATTAACTATACATATACTATAAATATAAATGTAAAAACAAACTTCACATAGCCTAAGACAGACTATACAAGTACTTTTACATAAGACAGAACAATATTGTGCAAGATATCTTGCAAAAGAGGTATTTAAGGTTGAAGAAAACAACAATTGTGTGGAACATTTACAAGTAAAGCTTTGCTTATTGAGTCCTTTTAAGTTTAGGTAAAGTGTCCGGTGCATATACTGTAGAGAGGAGTGTCTTTCCACAGGTGGTTTGTCAAAATGTGAAGCACTCTCAGAAACGTTGCTCAAAAGAGTCTGTTGGAAAATGTAGTGCAAGTGGTTTGTCAAGCCCACTCACCCATATGAGGCACATTCAGAATTTCATAATATTTTGAGTTTTTTTGTATGGTGTGGCGTGTTATTTGTTTAGCAAAACAAAAATTAGTTTTATGTTCAGCAAACAATTTTGTGTTTAGTAGATGTCTAATGAACAACTTGGCGAAAACAAGGCTAAATTTGGGCTGTCAGTGAAAATCTAATAGACATCTAAGAAAAGCCCAAAACTAGACTAGTCGTAAAATAGACAGATTAGACAGACTGTACATGTGTAGTCCTTCATTTCTGTTTATTTGATGACTAGTCTAGTTTTGGCCTATTCTCAGACGTCTATTAGATTTTCACTGACAGCCCAAATTTAGCCTCGTTGTAGGCAAGACTATGTTTAGACGTCTATTAGACATCTTTTACAAACAAAAAAAGTCTTGCTGGGCAAAAATCTGTCCATATCCCAATAGGAATGTTTCATATTATCTGTTTGGTTAACACATATTTTCTGTTGTGCCTTTTTCAGAAAGACTGCTCAAACTTTGTGCGTGTGCTGCAGTCATATAACCAAACGCATATTTATATATGTGGCACCGGAGCCTTCCATCCTATCTGTTCTTTCCTGGAGATGGGCAAGCGAGCAGAGGTAAACAGCACACACACATATACAATTTACATATGAATAATTGAAAAAACGAATTCTTTTAATCTCATCAAGGTAACGCCACTCAAACATACTCCTGCGCATACATATCTCGAGGGCACATTCACCAGAAAACCTTTAAGGGAACGAAAAGGCAAATTAATGGTGGCTATCCGCTGCTAACGTTTACCCTGTTAACAATTTCAGCCCAGTGAAGTAGAAAATGAGACTGTCACAAAGCAGCGAGTGTGTTATTTAGAAGTGCCTCGACTGTGGGAAATGAGATGGGCTTTACATGTTTAAAAAATGTCAGTGATTTTTTTTATTTGATCCATGCAAATGAATCATGGCTCGAGAGCACTGAATGCCTTGATGTAACAGAAGATATCTTGAGTAGAAATTGCGGCTTTTTATGAATCGAGCAAGACTTGAACAAGATCCTAATGGCACTTTTTGACATTCACCTCTCCATTATCTCTTCTGATTACTATTCACGGCTTGTTGTCGTTAGTTAATTCACTTTCCCCTTCCGCAGGACAACATCTTCAGGCTGGATGCCAGCTACTTTGAAAATGGACGTGGGAAAAGTCCCTATGATCCAAAGATGCAGTCCTCATCCCTCCTGCTTGGTAAGTCCATCAGAAATCTTGTTGTGTTGCTTTTAAATAGGTAGAATCTGTGTTTTCTGTGCTTTGGTTGGATGTTTAAATGCTATTCTTTAATGGTCAGATGGAGAGCTGTACTCGGGAACATCAGCAGACTTCATGGGACGAGACTTTGCCATTTTCCGAACACTTGGGTCACATCAT
Organism: Danio rerio; assembly: GCF_052040795.2. Classification (NCBI taxonomy): domain Eukaryota; kingdom Metazoa; phylum Chordata; class Actinopteri; order Cypriniformes; family Danionidae; genus Danio; species Danio rerio. Next base: position 11,888,012 of record NC_141024.2, read on the forward strand.
CCAATCAGGACGGAGCAGCATGATTCCAGATGGCTGAATGGTAAATAGTCTGATAACATTGTGATATGATTTAGGCAAGTGTCTTTAGAAGTCGCTAAACTAAATTAAAAAATTCTATATTTCAACCATTTTACTTAAGCCATTTCCACACGTACACTGGAATTGTTATGAATGAAGTTTTCCCCACTTTTGTCTTTTTAAAAATACCTCTGTCGAAAAAAGTGCACTGCGATGCATGTTATGAGCATGCCGAACCAACAGGTGGCGATAATTAAACTTTTATTTTGAGTTCACACAAATGGGGAATTAAGTATATTTCGCGAGTAAATTGCATTCAAGTCAATGCAAACCTTAGTACAGAGGCAGATTACCATCCCTAGGTTGTGCAGAATTTGCAACACATGCTTACTCTGAAAACGTAGCCCTATATACATTTCTGGAGATCACAAATTATGTAGCCGGAAGTACAGATAGCTGCATTTCATCCTTAAAACGAATGCTACAGGTAAGGTATGACGCGGTATGAAGCTCGCCATTTATATCGGTGGACTTGAGACGCAGAGAGGAGTTGACCACAACAATGGGGTTCGAGTCTGGCGAAGAAGGGTTCCAGAAAGTGGGTAAGACAAAAACAGCCAAAAGCCAAAAAAATAAAATAAACAAGTTACAGGGTGAGAATATGGTAACATCTGACAATGTAGTAAAAATCAGATAAGGGGCTTTTCTTTTCTAGAATGCTTTTGAAAACTGTCAGTTGGGTTTAGGGAAGCGGGTGGGCGGGTCAGTCTGTGCCTTTAAAAACACTATTGGTTGGGTTGGGTAGGGAAGGAGGAGGATGGGTCAGTCGATCAGTCAGTCAGTCGACAGTGGCCTCTGGTAGATATACGCAAGAGCAACAGGTGGGAATGGCACTCACAAGAGAAATTTGAGATCTCAAAAAGCATACACAGCGGCCTCTGGTGGATTCGCGAAAACAAAAACTGCTAAAAAAAAATGCTCCTGGGACGTATTTGGCGCTCTCCAGAAATGTATATAGCGATATGTTTTCAGAATGAGCCTAGGTTGGGAATTTTCCTCATTTATTTCTTCCGTGTTTGGAGAGTATGCAGCCATGTTGACAAATCAGAAAGGAGAAAACAGCGTGCAGTCTGATGTCATGAGTCTAAAACTCTGGTTTTAGCATCCAGAGAACTACACAGTACCCGGAGTTTTGAAAAATCTTCACCCTGGCTGGGTGAAAGTCTCGGTTTTAGTTATGTGACACTGCCTTTTCATGACGACAGTGAAATTGCATAGAAGAAAGTGCGGTTTTAATAATACCTGTGTTCATGTGGAGCAGGTCTTGCAACAGAAGGAGCCTCTGCTTGTGTTGATAAGCCCTCACCATGCCACCAAAATTAATAAAAAATTAATTCAGTGTTTAAGGCAAATGCCAAAAAAAAAACACTGCAAAATGTCTTTATTACTTGATGTTTTGTAGTTTCTAGTTAACATATTTTTTAATAAATCAAGAAACATTTTAAGAGGGTGATGGTGGCTCAGTGGTTAACACTGTCGCCTCATAGCAAAAAGTTCGCTGGTTTGAGTCCTGGCTGGGTCAGTTGTCATTTCTTTGTCGAGTTTGCATGTTCTCTCCATGTTGGCGTGGGTTTCCTCCGGGTGCTCCGATTTCCCCCACAGTCCAAAGACATGCTGTGTAAGTGAATTGAATAAACTAAATTGGCTGTAGTGTATGAGTCTGTTTTCCAGTACTGGGTTGCAGCTGGAAAGGCATACGCTGTGTAAAACATATGCTGGATAAGTTGGCGGTTCATCTTGCTGTGGCAACCCCTGATGAGAAAAAGGGACTAAGCCAAAGAAAAATAAATGACTGAACATTTTTAGAAGAGTAAAAAAAATTATAATTCAGAAAAGATAAGTTAAAATGAATGAAAATCTCACTTAATGTTAACTTATTATTATTCAAAACAATTCAATATTTGTACTTGTCTAGGAAATTATTCTTGACATAAGAATTTTAATATACTTTGACTAGAAACAAGACAAAATTCTAAGAAAGTATTTATTTGCAGTGTAATATTTATAAAATTTAGCTAGGTAAACAATATCACATGAGCAAGAGTTTCCTGGATATCAGCTTCAAATTTCAGGATTTAATGATTTCATTCAACACTTAAGTAACCATAAGGTGATGTATTTTTAAAAAAATGAATCAGTGATTGAAATAATTTGCTCAAAAATGCTGCTATAATTAATAACCAAGGGACTGATTTGAGTCACTCAATCATTTGTACAAACAATTTGTTAAAAAAAAAACAGACTCACCAGATATACACATAGTATCTGGACGTTAACATGTGGAGTTTGCATGTTCTACTTGTGTTCAAGTGGGTTTTCTTAGGGGGTTTCCGCCACAGTCCAAAGACATGCGGTATAGGTGAATTGGATTAACTAAATTATATAAGTGTGTGTGAATGAGTGTATGGGTGTTTGCCAGAACTGGGTTGCAGCTGGAAGGGCATCTGCTGCATAAAACATATGCCAGAATAGTTGGTGGTTCATTCCGCTGTGGTGACCCCTGATAAATAAGTATCAGATTATATATAATTTGCACATACAGTGTTCACTGTAGCCTTTTTTCACTTAGCGTTCTGCTGAAGTCCTCACACGGTTTATGTTACCGTGCTAAGCATGTGTCTGCCAAGAGCGAATGTGTAAAATAAATGTAAATTTATGGGTTTTCTTTTGTGTGCAAAAGTTTATGTCCCCTCACGCGAGTGTACATGTTCCCAGATCTGTGCAAGAGAAATAAAGCACCTCTTTGTTAGCGTCTGCAGGAGAGATTAGCTCGGGCCCGGGGTGTTGAGTGTTTCCCCTAACATCCCGTCTGCATTTTTGAAGACTTACGGAACACAAAAGGTCAATATCAAGATAGCAGAATCGGGTAGTGTTTTCCCATGAAGTTAATCCCGTCTCAGCTGTTCCAGCGAGTGCCTCTCGTTTCAGTCCTCATACAGGGTCAACGTCCACGCCATCAATACCCCCCCTATATTCACCAGGAAAGGTGCTTTTGAAAACGCTCATCTCACCTTAATCCTGGCCGTCTGTTACCACGGATACATTGGACGTTCCTTCCATCCCGCCCGCACTGAAAGCTGTCTCTCCCGCACAAAAGAGTCAGTGTCGTTTAGAGGATTAGTCACATGGATATTCTATCAAGCCCTTATCAATAGAGACACGGGCCTCTCGCTATCTTTACACAATGCACCCAATAGTTATTCACTTCAAAGGGGATAGAGCAAACATTCAGTTAGAGAAACTTTGGGAAGCTCGGTGTATTGAATGACCTGAAACTATGGCGTCTCCAAGGACACATACACACTCACAGTGCATGAACGGAGTCTCTCTTTGGTAAATGTTCGTTCCGCTGTTTAAGCTTCACATCCTGTTGCTGTAATGCAGCACTGCATGTTGCTTTGTGCGTGTGCCGCCCACGTGGGTGGGGGGACGTGTTGCGTTTCGTTTCTGAATGAGCAAGCGGTCACGGCTGGGTAAGAGTGTTCCCCCTGTAACTGCGATACTGAGGTCTTGGATTATTTCAGTGTTTGGACGTCCCAAAAAGCTGCTTTAAACAGCTCAATTTCTTCTTTCAGTGCCTGAGATTGACGCTCTTATGCGCCTTGTGTGTATTCCAGAACCCAGGTTTCTAGGAATACACCTGATCCCGGAGAGCGATAATCCTGAAGATGACAAGATCTTCCTGTTCTTCAAAGAAAACGCTATGGATGGCGAACACACAGGCAAAGCTACTATCTCCAGGATAGGACAACTGTGTAAGGTATCATCACGTACAGAAATGTAGAACATGCACATGGATGAATATGAACACGATATTAACTTTTATTATTGTTGGTCACACTTTATTTGAAGGCAGCGGTTCTCAATCCTGGTCCTCCAGGATATGCATGTTTTGTATCTTTCTCTTGTTTGTTTATATGGTTTATTGTCCCGAGTATTTCAGCATAGCCTGATACAGTAAAGAATTAAAAAAATTATTTTATTCCATTCAACTGTAGGTGCCCTGTGAAGTGGACATCACAAGATATTTTGCCATGATTCTGGTTTGAAAGTGTAAATTCAAAGGGTAATGTGCACAAGATGTGACTTCTTTGCTAATTACACAATTATGGTTAAATAACCCTGCATACCAAAGCGCACATAGGCTGATTGTAGCGCGTACTCAGTGGTGCTCGATTTGCTACTAGTTTAGCACTTTGAAATCGCCTGGACCAGCAATCAGAAGAAAAAGGAGTCGACTCAAGAGCAAAAAAAAGGTAAATAGAATAAGTATAAGTATACTTTCTCTATAACAATTAAAAAGAGAATAAACCAGTCACTGAAATTTTTATAATTTGTCTGTAATAATAAACTCACTCAGATACTTAAAATTAGCAGTAAGTGCAGAAATAAAAAAATATAATTTCAGCAAGTCATTTGAATAGTAAGACCACAAAATAAAGAAGATATCAAAAGTTAAATGCACAGTTCAGAAAATTCTATAACAAACAGTTCAATTCAAACCTCAAAAATTCAATAAGAAACAGTTCAATTCAAACATCAAAGTCCAGTGTTCCGTTAGGGCTCAGAAACCAAAAGTCTGGGCTCTTAATGTTCAGTTCAGTTCACGAAAAAAAATAGAAAAATATAGCAATGTTCCTCAAAGGTGAAAATTTAAATCCAAAAAATTGGGAAAAATATATGTGTAATCCACAAAAATCCAGGAAGCAAAAGTAAAAAAAAAATATATAAATCAAATGGTTCGATCCTACCAGATTTGATGACTGATCCCTTTGTGTTTCACCAGTCACAATTTGATGGGGTGGCTCGCCAGTCCAAACCGGACAGAATGCTCAGAATGGACAGTTCTCAATCACTCTCAATCACGTCTCTTGAATCTTCAAAGTGGAGAAAAAAAAAAAAACCAAACCAAAAAACCCGGCCTTGAAACAACAAAGCCGAATAAAGCATTATTTTCATTTGTCCAAATAAATCATCTTAAACCTAATATGAATTGTGTGTCTAAATTATTAACACACACACACAGACACAGAACATATATGCTAAGTCACCATGTGCTTATGTAATACATTGTGGTCTATGTACATAGTTAGCAAAGCTAGCATCCATCTAATACACATTTCACTGGATAATCATTTTCAACAATAAAACTTTTTAACTAGAACACATCACAAACCTCTAAATAATTATATACACACATTTCACACTCATTGCTTCACATTTCACAGAGTTAAAGCTTTTAAACTTTTAAATAACTTATGTTCTGAATGTTTTTAATCACAATTCACAGTATATGAACTCAAAATAATAATATACATATCTTGCAAAGAATCAGAACTTACCAAGAAGAAAGTAGATGATAATGAAAGAAGGAAAAAAGGAATAGCAGCTCTCTGAGGGAATAGATGTTAAAGTCTAATAGATTCGTCAGGTCTCCTCTCACTTTTGTCAGTTTCTAGGTCTCAAACTGTCAAGCCTTACTGTTAGTTTCTCACAGTATCAAATAAATATGAAGTTATTCGTTAATAATCGCTGGATTATTAAGCCGTGTACATCTATTAAGCTCGCGCTCTTTCGTTCAAGTTCAATCGCGTTCTCTCGCTCTCTGTCTGGCTGTGCGCGCGCTCAACAGGGGCGGAGCTAACTTCCGGGTAACTTCCGACTTCAAGTTAAAAGTCTCTCGGGGGTTTTATTATTTTTCTTCCTATCTTTTTACTTGCATAGCAATCAATCTTTAAATTTCTATTTCTTCTTAAGTATTATTGTAAAAATCATTAGATAAATAAATTAAGCAGTCATGTAAGCTAGATTTATTGATCTGGGTTACATGATAGATCACTTAATCTGCTCCTACGTCATTAATTACATGGCACAGGAGATTGGATGCTGCTGATTCAACATTCAACTGCAACATTCTAAATGCTCAGTGTTGTTCTACAATGTTTTTTCGAGACCCTCCTCCACCCCAGCTCCACCTGTGTTTAGATCTGATACTTAAAAGAAACTTGTTCAAGCTTTTATCAGCAGCAGGGAGGATTACTCTAATGGACTCCTCACTGGTCACTGGTCCTCACTGACAGTTACAGCTCATCCAGAACGCTGCAGCCAGGATTCTGACCAGAACCAGAAAAAACCAAGCACATCACACCTATCCTCAAGTCTTTACACTGGGCTCCCAGTTACAATCAGAATAGATTTTAAAGTATTATTACTTGTCTATAAATCAGTTGGTCTAAAATGGCCTTGGACCTCAATACAATGCTCACTGAATACAAACATCATTAACAAATCAGATTATTAGGATCAAGTAAATTAGAAATTACAAGAGTTCAGTCAAAGCAGGGGGAATGGTCCTTCAGCTACTACGTCCCCCACTGATGGAATCAGCTTCCAGAAATGATCAGATGTGCTCCAACATAAGGCACATTCACATCAAGACTGAAAACACATCTGTTTAGCTGTTTAGCTGTGCCTTTACTGAACGAGCACTGTGCTACGACCGACAGATCGAACTGTTAGGTCTTTCTTTTCTTTTACATTAACATTTATATTACATTATAAACTGTTTTAACACATTTTAATCTGTTTTAATCATATTTAAATCTTTAAATAATGGTTATTTTTTTAGTTTTTTATCGTTTCTGTAAAGCACTTTCAATTACCGTTGTGTATGAAATGTGCTATATAAATAAACTTGCCTTGCATTGAAACAGGGATCACATGAATATTATGTTTGCAGTAGCAGTGTGTTATAATTTTAGACTGCATATGTGTGAATATACTGGCATTAGCAAGTACTTGCTCTTCAACAGCGCCATATACATATTTATTACCATACTTAATCACTCCAAGAGACGTCAGGACGGAACTGTAATAATCAAAAAATCTGCAAACAGTAGTGCTGCGCAAAACTTTTGTGGAATTTTTTGAATGAAGTAAACCAAGACCAACCAAATTCCTGTTTTAAGGGGTAGAGAGAAGGGAACATTCTGTAGGGAAGATGTCGATCTTAACAGTTGCTTCATGGTGCTCTCTTCTATCAAGCTGGTTATTTAAATCAAGTGTTCTAAACAAAAGAGAAAATAGGTATTACATTGGGCCGTGACTACCAGGATTGAGAACCACTTTCTAAAGGGACAATTCTCGCTATTAACAAATCATTAACTATGACTTTTAGCTCAATAAACTCCTAATTTGCTGCTTATCAATAGTTTTTAAGGTTGCAGTTGGGTTACGTATTGGTGGGTTTAAGGATGTAGAATAAGATCATGCAGAATATGTACTTTATAAGTACTAATGCACTGTTAATATCTTAACAATTGGCAAGTAATAGGCCACGAGTTAATAGTGAGAATTGGTCCTACAGTGAGTGTTACCAATGTCAATATTTAAAGCTTAATGTGGTTTTACTGAGCATGTGTGAACATTTGTTTGCATTGTCTCCAGAATGACATGGGTGGACACCGGAGTCTCGTGAATAAATGGACCACCTTCTTGAAAGCCAAGCTGACCTGCTCTGTGCCTGGTCTGAATGGCATAGACACTCATTTTGATGAGCTGCGTAAGTACCACATTATATATGTGAATATAAATTCAGATATCCAGCCTTACTGCAATGGGTAAATGCAACAAATGCAGTTTTTCTGCTGACGGCATTTTTGGTATGCTGTCAGTTTCCACTGAGAAGTGTTCTAGCTCTACTTGTGAGCTGTAAAAAGCACTTACAATGTAAGTTTATGGGGTAAACTTACAACAATTGGCCCATAAACTTCCCCTGCTACATCCCAGATGCTGTTAATAGAGCTTAAAGTGCATGTGAGCAATAACTAACAAATTTTTAACACAACAATGATTTGTCGAACTTTCAGAGGATGTGTTTCTGATGAGCGCTAAAGACCCAAAGAATCCAGTCATCTACGCTGTGTTTACTACATCCAGGTAATACTGATATGCTTTTACCTTCATTTTATTCTTTCTTTCTTTCTTTCTTTCTTTCTTTTCTTTCTTTCTTTCTTTCTTTCTTTCTTTCTTCCTTTGCCTTCCCCTTACCGGCCTTATTTTCCTTTCCCTTTTCCTTTTCCTTCACCTTTCATTTCTTTTCCTTCTTTCTTTTCCTACATTATTTCCTTCTAACCTTTGTTTTTCTTCATTTTCCCTGTTTTCTTTCCATCCTCCCTTTATTCCTTCCTTCCTTCATTCCTTCCTTAATTGATACGATTTTTACCTGTTTTTCCACAACCTTTTTTTTATGTTTCTGTTTTCCTTTCCTTCCCCAATGAATTCCTTTATTCATTCCTTTCTTCCTTTACTCTCTTTCTCTCTATCTATCTTCTTTTTCTTTTTTCTCTTCTGAGCGATTTCTTCTTTTCTTTTTTTTGTATCTTTTCCATTTTTTTCCATCCCTTAATTTCCTTTATTCCTTCTTTGGTTTCTATGATCTTCCCTTTATTTGTTTCTGCTTTCCTTTCCTCCCTAATTCGTTTCTTCTTTCCTTCCTTTCTTACATACTTCATTACATTCTTCATACCTCATTACATACTTACATGTATGTAATGTACATACTTATTTCTATTTTCTTTTTTCTTCTGTGTTGTTTTTACCTTTCTTTTCTTTTTCCTTATTCCTTCCTTCCTTCATTAAATTCATTTTTTCCTATGCTTTTGTTCACAACTTTTGTTTTTGTTTTCCTTTCCTTCTGCACCTTCCTTCCTTCCTTCCTTCCTTCATTCCTTCTTTCCTTCCTTCATTGACTCCCTTTCTTTCTCTCTTTTTCTTCTTTCATTCTCTTCTTCTCTTCTGTTGGATTGCTGAGATTTCCTGAAGCATGATATGTTTGTCCCTTTAGTAGCTTTGCAGTGCAGTAATCTGGTTAGCCTCAGACAGGCGCTTCACATCGCTGCACTCTCGATGGGAATTTCCTCCCAGGTCTCTGCCCTCCCTTACCTGTTTTCCCATTCAGCGTCAGCTTAGTTCAGCTCAAAGGAAATATGATTAAGGTGGTAACCCGAATCTCGCTCCCCATCCAGACAGCCTGTTCTCTGGCCCTGTTTGCAAGGGCTAGGAAAGAGTGAAGGCAGAAACCAAAGCAGATAAACGACTTTTAAGATGATAGATGAGCACATGTGTATGCGTGCGTACAAATGTGCATGTAAACACAAGATGAGGAAGAGGACAAACATATCACGATTAATCACTGTCATAACAGGAGAGGCGAAAGCGGCGGTCATCCAAACCATGCACATCCTGTTCATATATTCCCACCTCACTGATTTCCTAATGTATGCAGAGAACACAACACTCGAAAATTCAATTACAGGCTTTAAAGAATTAGACTGCTTTAATTGCTTTTCTAAGTGCCCTGTTTTTTGAGATGAATAGAAGTGCGTTTGAGGGACTTGCTTTTAATATTGCCACTTAATGAGGCCTGACTCTGCGGTGATGGATCAGTATTTTATCTGTCTGGGTACGTGTGTATTTGTGTGTTAGAGTGTGCAAGCACATGCGTGCGTGTGTGTGCATTTTTATGTCTGGGACCCTGACTGAGTAATGGCGAATTAGTTTATTCATGTGCCCTGTGGTTTAATTGATTTTCTCACTAATTAACATTTTACAAATGCAATGGGCTGATCACCGCAGTATGTCGGGTCTCATGGCTGTTTAATGCTTGGGTATTCACACACATGCACTGCAATACAAATGCTAATTTTATACATCAACTAACAGACATCAAAGTAAACAAGAAGCCAGAAACAATCCTATTTATTTTATTTATATTTTTATGGTGTCATTGTGCTTGATTCATTTCATGATCTTTCATCAAAATTTAATAACTTGCGCTTTTTTGATGCCGTTGCCAATGTCTTATTATTTTATAGCTCTTCCTTTGTTATATGAGTTTTATAAATATATGATTCAAATAAAGCCATGCAAGCATTTACCCAGCCCAACAGCCTGTTATTGAAATTAAGTGAATTAAATGTGTCATGGCATCGCAGTGGCACAGTGGGTAGCACGATTGCCTTACAGCAAGAAGGTTGCTGGTTCGAGCCCCGGTTGGGTCAGTTGGCATTTCTGTGTATAGTATGCATGGTTTCCCCATGGGTGATCTGCAGTGGTATAAGTGAACTGGGTAAACAAAATTAGCCATAGTGTATGAGTGTATGAATGTGACTGGGTGTTTCTCAGTACTGGGTTGCGGCTGGAAGGGCATCCGCTGCATAAAGTATATGCTGGAATAGGTGGCAGTTCATTTTGCTGTGGCGACCCCTGATTATTAACATCAAAAATAATAATAAATTTTCTTTATAGTGCACTTTTCTAAGACCCAAAAAGCTACAACAACAGAGAAATCAAACGTGCACTAAAATACAAATATACATAAAAAAGTCTTAAATATAAACACAGAATAGTCAAGAATCTAAAAATCCAGTCCTAAAAAGATTAATTTTGAGCATCTTCTTAAAACTAGCTAGTGTGGAAGCATTTCTTACAGAATAAGGGAGAGCATTCTATAACCTGGGTGCCGCAACAGAGAAGGCTCTCTCCAATAATGATTTAAGTGTACAGGGTGGCTGTTGAAGGGTGAGAGTATCAGCAGACCGCAGGGATTGAGAAGACTGAGGGACAATGTCACAGATATAGGAAGGAGCGGTGCCATGTAGAGCTTTAAATGCAAGTGTGAGTGTTTTAAAAAAGATATGGGACTGAACTGGGAGCCAATGCAAGCTATAAAGCACACCATGTGCCCCTGATTAATAAAGCGACTAAGCCGAAAAGAAAATGAATGAATAAATGTGTTATTCACTTCAGATTTACACACTTCTGGATATGTACACTGACATTCAATCATTTATTTAACCCTGTCTGTCCTTTCCTTAGTAATATCTTCCGTGGATCAGCTATATGCATGTATAGTATGGCAGACATCCGAAGGGTCTTTCTGGGTCCATATGCCCACAGGGATGGGCCAAACTACCAGTGGGTTCCCTTCCAGGGCAGAGTGCCATATCCCCGTCCTGGCACAGTGAGTACTGGCCAATATATACTGACGCCGTTAATGTTTTCTGACAAACTACAGCTTTATAACGGCTCACTTTTGTTAAAATCAATAATTGCATTTTTTTTTTTTAGCTACCTACTAAATAGCGTGCTTTATTAAACTTTTTGGTTTCACATTTAACTGAGTTTGTCTGAAATAGCATACTTGCATTATACATTAAAAGCATTAAACAGTATTTTTGAGATTAACTGACCTAAAGAATCATATATTATAATTGTCATCTCTTCATTAGTGTCCCAGCAAAACGTTTGGAGGCTTCGACTCCACCAAAGATCTCCCTGATGATGTCATCACATTTGCCCGCCTGCATCCAGCCATGTATAACCCTGTGCAGCCAATGGGTGGGAAACCCATTGTGGTGCGCACTAACGTGGAGTACCAATTCACTCAGCTGGTGGTGGATCGTGTGGAAGCTGAGGACGGCCAGTACGACGTCATGTTCATTGGCACAGGCTAGTACAAATAACATTAATACAGAACTATAACTGCTCTATACTCACAAAGCTATACTGTGTTCACATTAGGCATAATCTGTATACACAAAAACTTATTTGGTCCATATTTGCAGCTGTAGCAATGTTTAAACAAATGAGATTGAATTGTAAAATCCCATAGATATTTACATTACATGTCACCTGCTCTAATGTTGTCTATTGGAAGGAATGCCTCAATAAAGCCGCCATTTTAGTACAGTGTAGCGCTCCTTTGAAACGAATGTGGGACCAAGGTGCATTGGAGGACTGAGCCATCCAGAACCAGAGATATATACATATATCTATGATAGTTTACATATAATATAAAGATAAAGAGTTTGTGTTTGTGTGCATGGAAATGTATTATCCTGTTAAATTTGTTCTAATCCATGTCCTAAAACACACTCCCTCTCCTGCGAATGTGAATGAATGTCCATTATGCAAGACTCGTTTCACTTAGCCGACAATAATACATGTTTCTAGCACCTTGCATCTTGTTGTCATATTTCAGTTACATTGTTTGCTTATTTTATTCAACAAATCTAGCATAAGCCGAGTATCGAGTGTGAGTTGGTGCTACTTTGCCTTAAGTGACTTTATTATCATCAATAACGTTACTTGTTTAGCGGTGTATATATATCAATGATGAAATCCTCAGTGATATCACACACATTGTTAATGACACAAAATGATTGGTCTGAAAGCAGCTTGTTGTTTCTTGTTTATCTATGACACAAGATGTCAAAATTGTATTTTCTGACACAGTGACTTGCCATAACATAAGTCTGAATTTGGCAAAAAGAATACTGTGATTTTCACAAGCAAAGAAAAAAATTTTTTAGTGGTCATTTTAATGCACTATTAAAGTTTACATAAAGCTCCCATAGGTCACACTAAATAGATTTTTTCTTTATTTTTTTCTAAACATTCAAACACAATAAATTACAAATGTGGTCCAACAAACATTTACACAAAAATTTGCAATAAAAGATACAATATACAAACAATACATATGGAAATATACAAACCATATGTATATTCATTGTAATATACAAACATGCAAATGAAATATTAATAGATAAATAAGTCAATAATAATATTTTTATTATAAAAGAATAAATAAAAATAAAAAAAACTGAATACTGACCTTTATTTTTTATTTAAATTAGTCTAAACCTCATCAATTTAACTATTTCCTGTAGAATTTAGGTCTTTGAAATAATCTATAAAAGGTTGCCAGATTTTAGAGAATTTATCCTCTTTCTTTTTTTAAGCAGAACCTGATTTCCTCCAGTTCCGAATGTTTTATTGCATTCCTCATAAGATGTATATATGTTGGAGCAGCTTTCTGTTTCCAGTTTAATAATATCATCCTTCCAACTTTAAATGATTTATTATTAATATTATTCACCCTCATGTTGTTTTAGGCTTATATTTGATGTCATTTTTTCTATGTAACACTTACTATCACAAAAAGATGCTATTGAATATCTAATATTAATCAATCCTAAATCAGATTTAGGGACCGTTCTGAAGGTGGTGACTATTCCCAGGGAGAGCTGGCATGATCTGGAGGAAGTGGTGCTGGAAGAGATGACTGTGTTTAGGGTATGAGCTCCAACTCTTCATTACCAAGAGAGCTGTGCATTTCTGCTTGCTATTGGGATCTAAATCCTCCAACTGTAATTTTCACCTCAGTACATTTAATTGCTCAGCCATAAATCTGTCTGTAGAGCCTCGGCATGTCATCAAACAAATATCCTCGGATCCTAAAATGAGATTAAACTTGCTCTGTTTTCCTTTTTAGGAGCCAACACCTATTACTGCCATGGAGCTCTCCACTAAACAAGTACGTCTGCTTGATATTACTCTTCACCAGCCATTAGCAGAGAGAAAAGCGTGGCCTAATAGACTTATATGTTCATCTGTCAACAGCAACAGCTGTACCTCGGATCAGATTTAGGGATTTCCCAGATGCCCCTGCACCGCTGTGAGGTCTACGGGAAGGCCTGTGCCGAGTGCTGCCTGGCAAGAGATCCGTATTGTGCCTGGGATGGGACTGAATGCTCTCGGTATTTTCCAACTGCTAAAAGGTGAACACTTTTTTTCTTCTGCCTGTGTGTGGAGAAACAGGTAGCTACTCCTCACTGGATGAATCAGTGTAGCTGTATTGGTCAATGCTGAATGTGCCACAGAGGTTACTTTTTTATTGCACGTAATCATTAATGTCTTGGCACATTTAGCTGGAATAATATTAAAAATGAGATTACTTTGAAGAGGGAATAGTATACAAATGGGGTCTGGGAGTTCCAAGGGATAGACTCATTTTAATAGACTCATTAATATAAGACATGTAATAAATAAAAGAAGTAACAAACAAAAGACACGTAATTATAAAAATATATGTCAAACAAAAAGCATAATCTTCAATAAATATCATTTCCATTAAAACGAATAAACACAAATTGTATTAAAATAAATAAGTATGAAAATGATTTATAGAATAAAATGAAATAACCAAACATCAATATAAGACATATATGACTAATATAATAAACATAATATAATAATTCATTGACTTTCTTTTCGGCTTAGTCCATACCTTCCAACAGGTATGGGAAACTTTCCCGGAAGTCTACCGAATTTTAGACCCATCTTCCGCCACCCTCCTGTTTTGTTATTTCTCCCGGAAAACTCCCGTAGTTTCCCCCCTCTCCCCGGTCCTTATATTTTTGGTACAGTCTATAACACCCCCGGATCGCCAAGTTTGGTATAGGATCCGATTACAGCGGCTGCCCGAAACGCAGCGCATAGTACAGTTACTTAGCTGTGTTATTCAGACACCTCACCACCGACACCTCTTTAGCTTACCTAATTCACCTGTACCGCATGTCTTTGGACTTGTGGGTGAAACCGAAGCAAACACAGGGACAACATGCAAACTCTACATAGAAATGCCAGCTTACACAGCCGGGGCCAGGGCGATCTGCTTGCTGTGAGGTGAGAGTGCTGCTCACTGCGCCACCATGCTGCCCTAATATAATAATAATATGACTCAATACATGTATAAGACTCATTAATATAAGACATATAACAAATAGAAGTATCAGACAAAAGCTGCATAATTATAAAAATAATTGTAAAAAAAATTAGAATCTTTAATAAATAAAAAAATGATTAAAACAAATAAATACAAATTGAGTTAAAATGAAAAATGTAATTAAAATAAATATAAAATTATATAAATAAATAAATGCAGTATTATGCTGAGTAGACAAAATGTAATATTGTCACATGCTAGACTCTAAATAATATTTTCCAAATAACATTTAATACCCATTATCAGTTTACTTTTTTATGGTATGATTTTACATTTTATACCAATTTAGAATGTGTATTCCTTGCTTAGGGGCAACACGGTGGCTCAGTGGTTAGCACTGTCACCTTACAGCAAGAAAGTCGCTGGTTTGAGTCCTGGCTGGGTCAGTTGGCATTTCTGTCTGGAGTTCGCAGTTTCCCCATGTTCACGTGGGGTTTCTCAGGGTGCTCCAGTTTCCCCCACAGTCCAAAGACATGCTGTAAAACTAAATTGGCTGTAGTGTAAGAGTGTGTATGAGTGTATATGGATGTTTCCCAGTACTGGGTTGCAGCTGGAAGGGCATCAACTGTGTAAAATATACGCTGGATAAGTTGGCGGTTCATTCCACTGTGGTGACCCCTGATGAATAAAGGTACTAAGCCGAAAAGAAGATGAATGAATCAATAAATGATTCCTTGCTTAATCATACATGGTGGTTCATGGCATCTAAAAGATTAAAATCACTACTATAAATTAATGTCCCAAATATAAAAGCACATGCATGAAGTATTCATTTACATTCTGTTGCTTTTATTTTAGAATCTAGAGCAAACAACATAATCTTGAAAGGAAAGTTCACCCAAAATTTAATTCTGTTGTTAATTACCTTCATGTTGTTCCAAGCCTGTTTAACCCTCTTTCTTTTGTGGAACAAAAATAAGATATTTTTACTTATTTATCTCTACATCTGATTTCAATGAGAGTCAAAAACACCATCAACTTTCAGTGCACAGACTTAAAAACAGATAAAATGTTTAAAAACTTTCATAAAATGTAGACGAGCAAAGCATTCTCTCTTTTTTTTTTTTTTTTTGATTTACTAACCCCAAGTCAATAGCATTTTTACACAAATTGTCACCATGTTCACTGTTCAGGTGTTTAGTGCTCTGCAATCTGCACACACACACACACACACACACACACACACACACACACACACAGAACGCATGTGCATAGACAAGCACAAACACCTGGATCCAAGTAGGTTCAGACTGCTTTTAAACACATTATAAACACATGCTCACAGTTGGCCACATACCACACACACACCTTCACAGGCGAAGTAGAGGCCTTTGGCTTCAGTCTCGACACACCCTCATGCTCCACAGCACCAGGATGGTGCACGCCATTCAAAATATTTTTGCTGTGCCTAAAATGCAAAACAGACATCCTTACCGCACCTCCCGCACGTGCCGATACACTGTGTGTGTGCACGCCTTAGCAAAACACATCACAGAAATGAGGAGACACAGAGAGCTATGTGCGAAATACAAGAAAAGAAAGTTAGGAGGATGACAAAGATGCTGTTTTACACATATTCTACACAGATCTTTGACAGCAGATCCTGAATGTTTTCAGTTTCAGGCGCAGGAAATCTTTTCTCAGGCTTTCGGCGCTGTTGATAATGGATAAGAGTGTCGATCTTGGCTCAAATTCTGGCCTGTGATTGTGTTTAAGAGGTGAAACTGTTCTCTTAAAGTGGCACAAAACTGTTGTAAATGGGCTGACGAAGACTGAAAGGCTCTTTTAGCAGAGAATGTTGTTACAAGATATTTGGAGTTTCTGAGGTTTGGAGTTCAGCACTAAACATTATGAAATAAATCTCCACTAATTATGATTCTAAAGAAAAACTATGAAAAAAATAGTTTACTGGATTTACTAACATTTTTGAAGGTAAGTTACCACCATGGTTACAGACATTTTATAAGGGCTGGAATTCAAGAAACAAATTAAATTTAGTACTGTTCCACTTCATTTGTTAAATTTAGTTCATATAAATTGCTTGCAACAGGTGACACGGTGGCGCAGTGGGTAGCAATGTCGCCTAACAGCAAGAAGGTCGCTGGTCCGTGCTCATGTGGGTTTCTTCTGGTTGCTCTGGTTTCCCCTACAGTCCAAAGACATGCGGTATAGGTGAATTGAATAAATTAAGTTGGCCGTGGTGTCCCTGCAAACAATTTTGTGTTTAATAGACGTCTAAGCGACATCTAAATGTAGACAGCTTGGCTAAAACAAGGCTAAACTTGAGCTGTCAGTGAAAATCTAATAGACATCTAAGAACAGCCCAAAACTAGACTAGACAGATTAGACAGACTGTACATGTGTAGTCATTCATTTCTGTTTATTTGATGACTAGTCTAGTTTGGGCCTATTTTTAGACGTCTATTGGATTTTCACTGACAGCCCAAATTTAGCCTTGTTTTAGCCAAGATGACTATGTTTAGACGTCTATTAGACATCTTTTACTAACAAAAAATGCTTGCTGAGGTGGGTGTGAATGCAAAAGTGTATGGGGGTTTTCGAGTGTGGGGTTGTGGCTGAAAGGGCATCCACTGCGTAAAACATATGCTGCGTAAAACACATGCTGGAAAAGTGTTCATTCTGATTAGTAAACGAACTAAGCCAAAAAGAAAATGAATTAACGAATAAAAGTGCTTGCAACCACTTACCTTAAATAAAATTTATCCAGTGAATCGTGTTAGGGTTTTTTCCAGTGTAAGGCATGTCAAACAATATAAAGCAAGCTTTATTTGCTGCTTATAATTGTATGCCATGCAAGTGGAATCACATCCAATTTAAAAAGTCTCAAATAAAAACATTCCCCAAACCCTCTATCTGAATTTGTGGGGACAAACTGATCTAACACCATTGGATGAATAAATATTGATGAAGTGCACTTTTTTAGGCACCACATAAACCATTTTACCTTAAACAAATGTACAGATTTTCTGTACATCTGTTGGGCAGAATATATATATGTTTGAGTAGAACAACAGTGCACTCTAGTGGTGGAAATGTATTTGTTTTGCCAATGGTAAACACCTGGGGTAAATCTTGCCAAACATTCATTCATTCGTTTTCTTTTTGGCTTAGTCCCTTCATTTATCAGGGGTGACCACAGTGGAATGAACCGCCAACTTATTCAGCATATGTTTTACGCCCTTCCAGCCTCAACCCAGCATTAGGAAACACCCATATACTCTTGCAATTACACTCATACACTACAGCCAATTTAGCTTATTCAGTTCACATGTACCGCATGTCTTTGGACAGTGGGGGAAACCGGAGCACCCGGAGGAAACCCACATGAACACGGGGAGAACATGCGCCACCGTGACGCCCAGCAAATTTTTTAAGACAAGTTCTACATTAAATTACACATGTCTAATCCAGTCTCTTTCTGTTTTTAATAGGAGAACGAGACGTCAGGACATTAGGAATGGAGATCCTCTTTCACAGTGCTCTGATCTGCACCACAATGGTAAAGATAAACAATATACTATTAATGCGTACAATTCAGCAAGCATGCAATAAGCAAAGTAAGAAAACGAAAGGGATGTGTATGGCAGTACATAAGCAATCTGAACGAATGCCTTTCCACTAAAAAAGTAGACAAGCTCAAATTATTTACAGCAGAATTTATTTAGCATTATCCATTTGTAATTAGATTGTCTGGCACATTTAATTTAGAATCTCAGTCAAAATGTGGACACATTTATGTCTCAAAAGACCTCATGTTAAAACATAAATGCTTCAACATGATTTATAATATGAATGATTCATTGATTATTAATTTGCACTTCAACATCCTCTAATTCCAATGTGCTTTAATCAACACATTAAAATGAAATCTGCTTGACTGAATAATCAAGTTCACTTAATGCACTATTGTCTTCCATTTGTGTGGATGCCACTCTCTTTCAATAGCTTTTAATGGCATTGCTAAACATCTGCTATGTGAATTTGTGTGTGTGTTAGATGATCTGGAAGGCTACAGCAGTGTGGAGGAGAGAAGTGTGTATGGCGTCGAGAACAGCAGCATGTTTCTGGAGTGCAGCCCAAAGTCTCAAAGAGCTCTGATCTACTGGCAGCTACAGAAACCCAATGATGAGCGCAAGCATGAGGTACATTCATATGCACACACTCAACCACAAATAACATTGACAATACATGACATTAAAAGTTACTGTTATTCTGTCTCATTTACATTTTAAAATATGCCTAAAAAAATACCGTTTAAGTGATTTAAATCAGATAAATGCAGCATTGGTAAGCATAGCAGGCTTATTAAAGTATCGCAGACCCCAATTGTTTGAGTGACAGCTCACATAGGATGGAACAGGACAACATTTTTAGGATATATTTCGGTAGTAATAAAATTTAACACTTAATTAGAGTAAAGTAAAGCGTTACTGTTCTACAAAGAAAAGGTGTAATGTTATTATTAGTAACTTTAGGGAGTTTATTGAATAGGATATGACATTATGACTTGTGTTACCACACATGCTCCAGCTGTGTTTCTCTTTCAGATATGATCAGGCAAAAAATAGTGCTAAAGTAACACCTCGCCCCAGACGGTCATTATGTTAATGTAATAATGGTCAGATTTCAGCCTTCCTGCTGTGAAAGAAAATCTCCCAACGGTGCTGTCGAGATATGACCTCAATGTTTTCGTTATGGCCTTAGGACCATTTTGAAGCCACAATAAATAAATAAAAAGTGTTAAAATAGAAAAATGACCAAAGTATACAAAGTTTTTATGCATGTCTTAGCCTGTAAGCATTGATGAACACACAGTCATTTGAAGTAATTATAGAATTTTTGAACATTTTTGCACTAGAAAGATTCTTTTGCATTGACTTTGACTTATTGACTTTGTCCAGTGTCAGTGTTTTTTCACCCAAACTGTTATGACGTATAAAAATGCACTTATATTTTTTAAAATAGAGTTATACAAGATATAATTAAATTCCCTTTAAAGGATAGTTCACTCAAATGAAAATGTTGTCATCATTTACTCATCCTTCACTTTTTCCTGTCTTTTTGAGCTCCTTTCTTCTGTTGAACACAAATATACTGAAGAATGTTTGGGGAAAAAATTATTATTGACTCTTATTGTGTTTTTGTTGTCGTTGTTTCTACTATGGATGTCAATTTCTGCTTTCTCCTGACATTAGTCAGAGCATCTTGCTTTGTGTCTGACAGTAAAAAGAAATTCCTAAATGAAATGTTCATTTTAAAAAGAGGTCTCTTGTTTCTTTTTGCCTGTAAAACAACTCTGTTTGCTATGGCATAAGTAGTGCAAAATACAATTCAAAGCACATACATTGTACACAGAAAATCTGCATGTAAAAAACAAACTTTACTTTGAGCTTTATTATTATTATCATCGTTATTTAACCAGGAAAGGAAGTCTCAAGAGTCTTACAAGAGAGTTCTGGCTAGTGTAAAAGCCCTACTGTAAAACAATTTTAAAATACAAGAACACACAACAACAACATTTCATCAATCCTCAACAAAAACAATCACGTTTCCAATGCCGCTCTCTTTGTAATGTCTTCAAATTTACAGAAAGACACAATTTTATCTAGTTTAAATCATGTTGCAAATTATTTTATGTCCAAGGTGAACAATAAGAAAACAGTTTTTCCCAGCTCTGTACAAACTCGACGTATATTAAAGGACCCCTATTATGAGTTTTTGAAAATGACCTTCAATGCAGTGTGCAGCAATATAAAAATCTAGATTTTTTTTAATAAAAGATTTGACTCAGAGTTCTTTAAAGGATTTGTAGTTCGTCCGGATCTTTTGCCTGTTTGTATCGACATCGACACAAAACAATACCAATTATGTTCTGTGCTGGATCCGGTAAAGCATGAACGTGCCTTTCCCTAGCGGAGTATAGTTGTGTGTGGGACTGATCATGACTGAAGATGAGGTAACGTTCTGGTGTTTAATGCAATAATCTACCCTGCAACTGAGGATTCGTCAGCTGTTTGTTAAAGGAAGGATCAGGCTATTGATGTATGGGACTTTGTCAGAGCTTGACAGGAGCTTTATCAGTACACAGTTCATGGATCAGTTTCTTCCTCTATTGCAAGCGTTAGTGTGACTAAAACGGTGGCCTCCTTGTTTTCTGTAGCTTCCAAAATATGTATTTAATTGTGTTTTGTTAATTGTAATTGCTTTTTTAATGCATAATAGGGGCTCTTTAAGAAGTGAACACTGGGAGGAGCGTAGCTGGTGATTTCCAGAACTAAGACTTAGAAGAGCATAAAGATAAGCTGAAAGTTTACCTATCATAGCTTTATAGATAAAATGTAACTGTCTTCTTTCTTTCTCTGTTTTAGATTGTGATCGATGAAAGGTTGAGTCTTACAGGCCAGGGTTTGCTAATCCGAAGTCTAACCCAGGCGGATTCAGGAGTGTTTCTCTGCCATGCCGTCGAGCACGGCTTCATCCAGCCTCTCCGGCGCATTAATCTCCAGGTCATCCCATCTCAGCGCGTGGGGGAGCTTTTGCTTCGCGCCGGCACCAACGATAAAGATCCCGCCCCAAAACACAAACTCTGGTATCGGGATTTCATGAGCCTCCTGGAGCACCCAGACCTCAACAGCGTGGACGAGTTCTGCGAGCGCATTTGGAAGCGAGAGAAGAAGCCGAAGGGGAAAAAAGCCCCCAAGGTAAACCCCGGAGCCGGAGTAAGCATAAAAAACGAGAAGACTCCTCAAACTACAGCTCAGAGCTTGCAAAACCCAACACAGAGAGCTCAAAACGCTCCCAAAGTGCCAAACAACCCGAGCGTTCAGATTTTTCCCAAGTCCACCGGATTGCAAAGAAGTCAAAGCCCTGGAGGTACGGTAAGCACTGAGAGCCAAAGCACCAAACCGGACACACAAAAGGCTTCGGAGAGCCAAAGAGCACAGCCGAACCAAGCGAAAAAAGGCCCCCAGACTCCTCAAAGAGGACCTCCTCATACTGCTAAGTGGAAACAACTTCAGGAGAACAAGAGAGGACGCAACCGCAGGACCCACGAACAGCAAAGACCACCACGCAGCGTGTAAAACGAATACACACTTGTATTAAACATCTGCATCAGTCACTCATACAACAGACAAACGTGCAGTGCGGCCATTATCGATAGCACAAAACTCAACAGCAACAAAACAAAAAGGTGGAATCCTACTCATGTCTCCTGATCACCAGGGAAAGCACATTCACTTTGTTGTTGTGATGTGACAGCAAAGACCTTTTACACTATTAGTGTTACAGATCCGACGCCATACAAGTGATGTTTTTCATGCATTCATGAGGACGTGCCAATGCTTTCGGTGGCAAAGGATTGTCGATACGACAAAATACAGTTCTTGGTTGTGAAGAGAAAAGAAAAAGAGTGAATTTGGCGCCTGGAAAACTGGAAGTCAGTCACTCGGATTTGTAAAGACTGTAATATATGAGCAAGCATTGTACTGTATATAGAACAACACAACAAGTAATTATGGACACAAGTGGTCAAAGGTGAAAATAAGGCATGCCTTAGTAACAGCTTGTCTAACCTCTGGTCCTCAGAAGCGTTTCGGTGTTCGTGTTAATATTCAGATAATCAAGTGGGCCTGACTGACTTTACAAACAAACAAAAAAGTCAATAACTGTGGTGACCATTTCTGCCAAACTTTCGGTTTCAAACACAACTTGCATGAGTCGAATGAATAAGCTCTTCCAAGCCAGTCGCATAGTCGAACTAACAGCCATCTAGATGATTGTTCTTAATGTTGGTTGCGTAAAAAGAACGTCTTTTTAAAGACATTTCCATAATGTCGGTAGTGTATTTCTAAATTATTATTACTCATCTTGCATACGTTCACGTCATAAATTTGCTAAATCAGTCTATGTTAGGCTGAATGCTGAGTGACCCTGGTGTATATGTACATATATATATATATATACAGAGGAACACCACTTGATTATTTATTGCTGGTTATTATTGTTTATTGTTCAAAGGGTTGCATTTATTTTTGATATTATTTTTTCTATTCAAGCTGTAAGTGCGGCTGATGGGCTGCAGCACCCATAGACGGACCAATTCTTTGTTCTTAGGCTTAAAATCCTTATGTGTTTTGCGGAGCGCTCGGTTCTCTTGCATATTTTCTTCATTTCTGTCCTTATTTTTTGGTCTCTTAAGCTTATCTATTAGGTATTTCTTGTTTTAACTTCATTCGCTGTGAAAAACTAACGAAAAGAATAAATCATCTCCAACGATTAGCTGTGAAACTCCCTAAAAAAATGTGCGGATAGGTCTGATTAGATGCCGTGGAGAGCACACTGCATGTGAATTTTATTTTGTATTGTCAGTGTGTCGTGCGAGAGGTCATTTCTGTGCCATGCGAGATGTGAATAATTTTGCCATTTGCAAAGATCACACCATTCTAATCAAAGATCACACCCTGTCCCTTTTTATGTATTATACGTCTATAGTGTTTTTCCCCCCACACATAAATTTGCCCCTCATGAACACTTTCCCGCAAAATTTTCATTGCAATGCAATACAGAGGTTTATCCAGCAGATGGCTCTCCTGTCCACTTTCTCCCCCAGGTGGAGTTGATTTGAAGCTGGCTGGTGTAAGGAGGAGAAGGGAGCTGTCAGTTATGTAAAATTGGTGTTTCTGGCATGCATTTGGTTGTCTAAATAAATATTTCCTCTATAATTTCAGGGTGGTCGTGGATGGATTTTTGTGTGTTTCTTTGGCTCCATTTGGGCGGACACTTGCAGACTGTGTTTTTGACATTATGTTCAGTGAGAGGTGAACTTATTTTTCTTTATGATAATCACTTTGTTTTTAGTTTCAGAAGATACCTGATCTTGGCGATGTGGAACCAGATACAAATCTAATATTGTTGAAAGTAATTTAGTTTGCTTTTTATTTCAGGTACACATTTGTTAGTTGTTTACTCTGATTCTTTTGCCAAAATATCTGCTAGATGAAGGCAAAATGTGGATATATTTCCAAAATATATGGGGCATTCTACCAGAAACGTACATGTACACTCATAAAAACTTGACAGGGCGTAAATTAAGGTTGTCATCCTCAAAAAAAAAAATCATACAAAAACAAGTGTAAAATCATACACTTTAAAGAGAGAACGCATCCTTGATCACTGTCAGCTTCGTCTCTGTCAAGTGATGTTGCTTGTCATAGCCTTAGACGTGCAATGCACGCATTTTATGGTAATTTTAATGTAAAGGACTGACCAAAATACGGGGACAATTATAAATTTATTTGTATTATATATTTGTAGTATTTATTTGTAGAATTTATTTATAATTTCATGTTTTTAATCAATTGATGTGAATGATAACAACTTAAACTTGCTATTTCTGAAGTTTCCTTTTAATAAATAGCAGTTTTTAGCATAACAAAACTATTAAAGCTGTAGGTTTATTTGGGCTGAAGACAAGGAGAGGGTTTGTACAGTGTAAACTGTTTTTAATTAAACAAAAATCTGAAAACCAAATGAATATTCCTTTACAGAACAACCATCAGTCCATTTTAGACATTTCTTGATGAAATATTTTTTATTCAGTGTTTTCTATTTAGGGACAGATAATGTACTTTTCGGGTAGAACGTCCCATATAACTGTTTTGTTTAGATTTTTTTTACTTGATCAGAAAGCGTTTACTTTACATTCTTCAGTCAGGAGCCATGGGATATTCATTTTCTCTTGCCTCTGTATATTTTTGACTTTTGTGGTGCCTGTAACAATTAACCTGATTTGTATGAATCACCAAGGACCATGGTTAAGTGGTCTACATCTTAAATGGCCTGAAGGTGAGTAGATTAAAAGATCTGTCTATCTATCTATCTATCTATCTATCTATCTATCTATCTATCTATCTATCTATCTATCTATCTATCTATCTATCTATCTATCTATCTATCTATCTATCTATCTATCTATCTATCTATCTATCTATCTATCTATCTATCTATCTATCTATCTATGCACAATTCGTTTTTTTTATATATGTTATAAGACAAGTTCTACCTATCTTGTCGTGGGTTTCCTTCGTTAGCTATATTTCCCCCCACAATCCAAAGACATCTGCTATAGGTAAATTGGGTAAGCTATTATTGTCTGTAGTGTATGTGTGTGAGTGAGAGTGTGTGGATGTTTCCCAGTGATGGGTTGCAGCTGAAAGGGCATTCACTGCGTAAAAAATATGCTGGATAAGTTGGCGTTAATAAATATATTTATAACCATTTATAAATATATTATTCAAATTTAAAAAAGCATTATATTTAACACTGATATACTAAACCATATTTTAATATGGAAGCAAGCAACAGGCCGTGCCACATCATAAAATAGGCCTAAACCTCCTAATTGTTTATCAATAGGCCCATATTACTGTTTATTTTAGGAGAAATATTTAAATATTAATCCTCTGTGTATTACAAATTGTGAAATAACAATAATACAAAACACCACATAATATATTTTCACGAGTGTTTTCATTATTTCATAGTATTATTATTTCAAGTAGCCTAAACATTCATTACAAATGAATCGCATTCACAAAATGTTTATGTTTAAGATTACTATGTGTACTTATTACCACATTAAATACGATTTCTATCATATGGAACAGCTAGCAAATGAGGGAAAGTGTAATTAATTCGCATATTTTATTTATCATCCAGCCGGAAATTCAGCCCTGTTGATGCCTTATTAGGAGAAGTGGGCGGAGCAGAATTACTTGATTAAATGTAGCGTCCGTTATGACGCGCCAGGTGTAAATATATGAGGCTCAACATGTTTGCAGCAAATAAGGCTTACATTTCGTCCTGTCCCTTAAAAAAGCTACCATAAGACTTTAGAAGAAGTTATATATAACGTGCCCCATTTATGACACTTTTGTGAAGTTAGACATCCGCTATACTGCTAAAAAGAGCAGTTTGACGTGGAAGTAACGTGAACATGACAGTGAGTAGACCGTACAATCAATTTTGCTTCTTAAATGTTAATTAATGTCATTTTATTGTCTGTTTTAGAGAAAATATTCGACGTTTAATTATCCAATGTGTGAAATTGTGACCGCTTTTAAATAACAAACACAAGTGATGGGTTTGGTTTCATAAATAACGTTATAAGGTTGGTTTAAAATTAGACAAACATGTAAACATCTTTGTGTTCATAATTTCATAAGGTGACTTTTTGAGGAAATATATATCAATAGATGTTTTATTGAATATATTATTGATTCATTAGAAGCAAAATATCATATATAAGACGTATTTCACACATTAAGGTTGCAATGCTTATTTATTACCACTAGATGGCGGCCATTTTGTTTCTAAAACAGGATAAATTCTCACTGTTAATGAATTAAGAATGTGGTTTACTGTTGTTAATGAATTAAGAGTTGTTTATTATAAGATAATAAACCCAATAGCTCATTACCTTGCAGTTCCTTTACTATGTATATTAAAATCTCTTTGATGAATGGAATAATACAGCTTTAGTGGCATAAACTCAATCACTAAACACTGTTCATCTATTCTGCGTCCAGGGTTTGATCTGGAATGAATGTGCGCATGTAAGTGTTTGTGACTCACAGGAGTGGAGCAGAAATGAAGCTGCCCTCGACACATCCATCATCTCCCCCACATCAAAAGTGTCCTCCGAAAACAAGTGTGTCACTCTGTATCCTGGAGATCTGCGTGTGTGTGTGTGTCATAAGCACACATTTATGAGGCACAAGGCGCGTATGTATGTGTGTGTGTGTGTGTGTGTAAGTGTTTGCCTACTCATGAATCAGAGGTCTCTTCGCATTGTCTGACTCACACACATACACCACAGCCCTGAGGATTCTGGGTAGAAAGGAGATTCAGGTCAGAGCCGAGGCGAAAGTCTCTCTCTTGCTCTCTGTAAGTCAGCTGAATTACTTTAGCACATTTTGTAATGGATTTATTGCTGGAAAATTAATTTTACTGCCTAAGAGTCATCCTCTGTGAAAGGAAATAAAGCTGAAGTAAAATAAAGCTCAAATAAAATATGAACCTATGATAAAAATGAACTAAAAAGCTCTTACTAAAATAAATGATTCCATTTAAAACCCTACAAATTATGTCTAAATAAATTAAAGTATAACTTTCAGACTTATATCATAGTTCTGTAAAATAAAATATTGTTATTTTCCAAAGGTATTGTTATTGTAATACCTTGGGGTTTTGGATCAATTAAAGATATTAAATATTGACAGATACACGCATCTTTAAAATATTGTTTTAAATATTTAATGAATTCTATAGCAATATTATATGTGCCGTAATTCATATAATTCTATCTAAAATCATTTTAAAATGTTATAAAATATTTAAATGTTGTGGTGTTATTATTATTAATTCTTATTTTTGTTAAAAATCATCACTATTATTAATAATAATAATATTTTGTATTATATATTTGTACATATTTTATGTTCATTTTAAATATGTTTATTTATTTAATTAATTAATTTGTTTATTTAGTATCTGCTGCTTTCTAAAATGGTGTAAATACCTAAGGAAGTATTGAAAAGCATATCCAAATACTAAAATTGAAACAAAATCTGAATATACATTAGGCCTGCACAATGTATTGTTCTAGCATTGATATCGCAATGTGCGTGTCCCCAATAGACACATCGCAGGATGTGCAATGTTGAGTTACATGTAGGAATAGAATTGATCAGTACAACAATTGAGAATGCATGAGATTTGTGGAGTCATTGCAAAGTATAACCACAAAAGACTGAAAGGTTATCATTTGCATGTGTTTTAAAGGCTTTTCAAGAGAGTTTAAATTATTTGGGCGCAAAAAAAAATTACATTTGTAACTTTAATCAGGAAATATTTCACTGAATTTATACAATGAACACTACACAGTGTTATTTTACATTTCATTATTCATTTATTTTTAAAATCCAAATCCTGTTTGACTGTCCGGATAACCATGAAGCACTGTTTATTTTACTTTTATCTGGCTCTATTGTGATTATTTTTGCAAAGTATAAGGACTAAAGAGTGAAAGTTTATCATTTGCATGTGTTCATAAGGGGTTTTAAGAGAGTTTAAAATATTTGGCCACAAAAATAATGATATTTGGAACTTTAATGAGGAATTATTTTACTGAATTAATACAATAAAGACTATATAGTGTTATTTTACATTTCATTATTCATTTTTTTATACCTAAATCCTGCTTGACTGTCCAGGAAACTATTAAGCGCTGTTTATTTTACTTGTTTTTGTCTTTATTGTAGTTATTTTTGCAAAGTGTAACCACAAAAGACTGAAAGTTAAGTGCTGTTTATTTTATATTGTTGTGGCTCTATTGTAATTATTTTTGCTTGCAAAAACAGTTTGTTATTGTTTATACATGGTTCACACCCTGTCCAATCCTAATGAGTGATTTCTTTCAAAATAGAGCTATTCAAGCCATATGCTGACATTTGTAACTTGAATAATAATATTCATATCGCAATAAATATTGCAGAAAAAACGAAATATCTCAATGTCCAATTTTTCCAATATCGCGCAGCCTTAATATTTATGTATATATATATATATATATATATATATATATATATATATATATATATATATATATATATATATATATATATATATATATATAATAAAACAGTTAGAAATGATAATAAATATTAATAATGCTAAAGAAAAAAACACTGGTCTCAGAATTATGTCCTTAACACTCCTTAATTACAATTTTTCATGTCGGCAGGAATTTAAGGTAACTATGGAAACAACACACTGACCTGATGAAGTCAGAATGGCAGCCGTGAAGTGTTTCTGACAAGAAGGTACGTCTTTATTTTTACTTCAGAATAGAAAAGACTCCCTCCTGACTCAAAACAGAGCGTTTATATTTAGCATCCAGGCACGAGTGATGCAGTCAGCAGTCAGTCACCCGGCACAACCCCCTCAGCCCCTAATCTCAGCCTCATTATAGAGTTAAAATGAGCTCTGCCCTTGATGAGAACGGTACACTTCACCACACCTAATGAATTTCCCCCTCCTCCTGTCACTTCCTACTGTACATCCTTCACTATCACTGGCGTTTACAGCTTTAAGGAATAACCCTCGAGCATAATAGAGGCTAGTTCAACTCGCATATCATTTGCATTTATGAGAATATGATGCCTTTTTGCTTTTTCTAATCAGCCATTGTAGTTTTTCCTTTTGATTTGATTTGATTTATTTTATTTTGAAAAAAAAAAAAATCATACACAAAGCAATTCTTTAAACAAAATACATTTCATCATGGTTGAAATGGATCGGGATGAAGCACAAGCTTATTATTTTCCCCACCCCATTACCACATACATCATCCTTCTATTATTTCAATTTATCCATTCTTTTTATCTGAGACATACATGAGCTACATAAGACATCCTTTTGGCATCTTTAACATATTGTATGGTTAATTCATCATTTGTGCATTAACATCATAACATAACCCCCCCCCCCCCCCACCCCCCACCCCCCCCACATCTTTTTCAATTACCTCTATTCATTAATGTGTTCCTTTAATAATATATTTTAACATTTTCCATATTTTTACAATTACCTTTATTAATCCACATACTCTTTTTATAATATAAATCTACAGTATGTAAATTACAGTATGTAACATTAAATTAATTATAATAATTAAAATGATTATTATTTTAGAACTATTTAATTTGTTGTGCTTTTATTCACTGCTGTTTTTAAAGGTTACTTTAGTTGAAGTGTTTGCAATATTGTCTGATAATCAGCTGCGCTTGTTTGTTTTTGGTCTTTATAGTTTTATTGATTTTATTTGTAGTATTTAGTATTTTAGTATTAATTAATTTAATATTGCATTTAAATAAATGAATTAATTGATACATAAGTAAATGAATAAATAAACAAACTAACAAATACATTAATTCATTAACTAATAAATAAATGAATAAATGAACAAATAATTAAATATTAAAACATGATCAATTGTCTTTGGCAACTAAGTGACAAAAGGTATGTATTTTATAATTAATTTTTTAAACATCCCTCATCTGAAATTGCGTGATTCTGTGTAATTTAGTTTTTTTCTTTTCATCAACAATTTTTTTTATTATAGACATCCATAGGGCACTTGAGAACTAGGGAAGCGAGCAGAATATCACTAGCAGACATAAAACAGAAGATGATCCCTTAATAAGTGTAAGCATGTAAACGTGTCCTTCATAAACACCAGATTTTGGCCTTAAAATCACTCTGGACTGAGCAAATGCCTAACTTTACGGTTCCCCATCTCCTCTCACACTTAATGAGCAAGTTACTCTGAGAGTTATTATGTAATGACCTGGCATCAATGTCAGCTCTATATTATGTTACACACTAAAGCAGGTGCCAGTTTACGCTGACGGATGTTTAATATTGTTGTAATATTACAGTGATTAATGTCAGCATATGTTAGTGAGTATACAACAAATGCTACATAAAAATAATTGTATTTATAATGTGCATTTCAATCTATTAAAAGATTGTTGTGGACTAATAAACGAGTACATTTTTTTCTACCTGAAATAAAAATACAAATAAACTGAAAGCACACATTAGAAGAAATGTAAGCTTATTTATTTTAGCCAGGAAATACGAAGTAAATGTTTGTATTTTACTTTTATCTACTAAAGTGCAATAAAATAAATCCAGAATCATTTTATTAATTCTGAAATAAATTATATTAATATTATATTAATTAAATTCATTATAATATAATATAATATAATATAATATAATATAATATAATATAATATAATATAATACATCAAATAAAATTAATTTATTTCTCTCTTTATATATTAATAATTCCTGATTTTCAGTGTGGCCTTGACTTCAGTGTCTTCACATGTGCTTGTAAGTGCTTGTTCCCTTGTCTTATTCTGTGTGTGTGTGTGAGTAAGAGTGTGTGTCTTATCCCAGAGCCTGTGATTGGCCGAGGACTCCTAAGAAAGCTGATTAGAGGTGTGTGTGGGAATTAAAGGTGCTGCGCCTTCAGCCGGAGCAGATGCAGGCAACGGCAGACAGGTGAGACGTGCCGTCCCTTTAAGAGTGTATTTTTAACCAGACACTTATTAGTTCTTAATGGGAGGGAAAACGGGGTGTTAAGGCTGGAATTAGGCACATGCAGACCGTCTAAGAAGGATGTGGAGATCAGGACAGCTAATAAACCACAGATGAAACATCGTCTTCAGGGAACAAAGTGCACGAGAACCTGTCCGTTCACAAGAACTGCAGCCAAACAACAGACAGTCGGCTTGTAGTGCAGGTATGTGAACATTTACTCTCATCTTGATCCAGTTTTAAAATCTTAATTTCACTCTTTTTATATTCTGATTTTATGCTTCAGCAGCATTTAAACTCATGCCACCTGTGTGACAGATGTATTTACATGTGTTAGTGAGTATATTTACCTGCAAAGTCACTTCTTGCATATTGTCTGGCCAAATAAAATCATATTAGATACAAATTATTAACCCAAATCTGTATTAAAGCTATCGCACAGCTCTGTTTTTCTAGATTAGACATGGTTAATTTGATGCTTACAACTTGTGTGGAAGTTATATTCATTATGTTCATTTGAAGGGTCATGTCAGCCATATTTTCTGTATTGAAGGCCATATTTAAGTTTTAATGAGCAACGCAGTGTGTGTGTGATTAGGTTTCAGGCTTCAGTTACAGTTCTCTGCTTCTCCGGGCGCTGTAAGTCACCCATACACACCGGCATACATACATGTTGCACAGCAACACACACAAACCTTCACTGACACACTGAAAAGTATTATAGGTGATCTGTATGAGGATGAATGTGCATTCATGAGAGAGACAAGGCTAAGAGGAAGTCAAAACAGGTGGTCATAAACAGGTTGTTAAATATTTTAAAGAAATTCAAACTTATTTAGCAGGTATGTTTTAAATTGATTCAAATTAAGGTTAAGATGTTTAATATCTGCAAAGGATTTACAGTGCTCAGCATAACTGAGTACACACCGTTTCGAAAATGAATATTTTTATTCATTTCTCAGTGAATATGGGTAATAAATATTGATGCATTTGATCAAAACAGATTTATTAAATAGATATTTTTATTAAAATAATATTTGTCACAGAACATATTTAGAAAAGATAATACATTTAAATTCATGCAAAATATTGCAAAAAAAATTACAACCTACAAAATTTCAACATTTTCATTTCATTTTTTTATATTATTTGCTTCTCTTTTTCCTCATTTTTGCATTTTTATTTAATATTTTCCATTAACATAAATTTGGGCTTCTAATTCAACCATTATTGTAATATATTTGGTTAAAAGCTCCAGATTTGGTTTCAGCACTGACTAAACTAATGTATATGCACAAATATAATAATGTAAAGCTTCCTATAGAAAATATTAATTTAAATGAGATTAATAAATTATTTGTGGGGGGTGTACTCATATATGTTGAACACTGTTTATACTGTTTATTTGAGCGCTCTGAAAGATAATATGATGCCAAAATTGGAGTAAAATTCTGCTATAAATATAAAGGTGGCAGTTTATGCAGACAGATGTTTGCAGTTAATATATGTTGTATATTAATAATCTATAATAATATTAATTAAAAAACAACCCAAAATTACTCTGTTGCTTTAATTGCATGTTTTTTTGTTTTGTTTTTTAAACAGGAATACGTCTAATAAAATGATGTAAATCATTATTTCATAGCATTTCTAAAAAGTTATTTTTGCAAAATTCTTAATAAATTGCAATATACGTCTTGCTTGTTCTATGATTTGTATGTTTGTTTGTTGTTAAATATGGCCTTCGGAGGCAAGTAATTTGGTAACACTTTACAATAAGGTTCATTAGATAATGAATTTACTAACATGAACTAATCATGAACAAAACATGTACAGCATTTATTAATCATAATTGAACATTTACTAATGCATTATTAACATCCAAGTCCATGCTTGTTAACATTAGTTAATGCACCATGAGTTAACATGAACTAACAATGAACTACTGTATTTTCATTAACTAATGTTAACTAACATGAACAAATACAGTAGTAAATGTACGGTTTTTTGTTTGTTCATGTTAGTAAATGCATTAATTAACATTTACTAATGAACCTTATTGTAAAGTGTGACCAGTAATTTATATATATACCTTTTCAAAAGGTACAAATGTATACCCGAAGGGTCCATTATGGTCCCTCAAAGGTACTTTTAAGGTACATTAGGGTATTAATATGCACCTTTGAGGTACCACTGTGAATTATTTGGGCACAAATATGAACTGTATCTTTAGAAAAGCTACTGCCCCAGTGACAGCTCCTGTACCTTTATTTCTGAGAGTGTATATTTAATATAGTTTTGAGACCGTTGCAAATAATACTATCAGCCTTACAATTTGAGTCTAATCCAGGTTTGTTATAGCATAGAAATCATGACAACAAATCATTTATGTAACTTATTTTAATAGGTTAATCAGGTTTCAGCTGCTCTTTAACATTTTACCTTTATCTTTTAGTCAGTTTGACTGATACAAGTTGAGATGACTAGAAAAGTTAGTTTGATTCAACTAAAAATGTACATCAGCAAGAATATTTGGAAACTAAAATAATCTAAAATGTGTTATTTGGATAATGGAAAATGGAATATCCTTATTTTAATAAATAGTAAAACATGAACAACTATTCACAACATTACAATTTCGACTTTATTTTGCGTCAAAAAATTGGTGAGCATTTTTCTTTAAATACTTAGAAAAACATAAATGATCCTAAACTTATGAATGTTTACATTTAAATAACCTTCCTAGATTTCATAACTGTATTTACTGGACTGTGTGTGTGTGTGTGTGAGATACTGTGATTTGTGTGTACTTCCGCTTGAGAGCGTAAAGGTCATTAGTGTCCGCTCCAGTGCTCAGCCCTGTGTGGGAAAGGCTATCTGTTCTGGGCCGCCGTTCATGACTGATGGAGAGCAAAAGAGGAAATAAGGGCAGGACACCCACTAGCGACAATAATCACAATCTGTGGCTCTTCTCTCATTCTATTTGTCCCGATCGCGGTGCCAACAGCAGATAGTCCTGATAGAGAGCTTAACTTACCGCTAATGCTCTTTGATCTCATTAATTGATGTGTGGAGATCGTTAGAGCATCTGTAGATCTTGATAAGAGTCCATCTCCTCCATGTAGCCCAGGGACAACAGCTGGTCGCACAGAGGACGAATTCCCCCTGGAGCTCCGGGCCGGGGCTGAATGAGCCTCCGCTGTCACTTCATGCAGCCGTCACTCTGATGTTGAACAGGGTGGAGAGAGAAACATACAACACTCATGAAGCAAGCCGGAAATGCCATTAGAGCAACCTGATAATCGTATAGGAATGACTTTGAATTGGAAAGGCTGAATGGCATAGGAGCGTGTTCAAAACTGTTGCTCTATTAGCATTATAGTGATCTAGTGATTTAGTTTTCTAAGTAAACCTAATGCTGTATATCAATGGCCTCAAGCTCAATTCCTGGAGGGCTGCAGCTCTGCATATAGTTTACCTCCAACCAGCTTCAACTCACACCTGCTTAATAGTCTCTAGTAGTCTTGAACACCTTGATTAGTTGGATCAGTTGCGTTTGATTAGGGCTGGAGCAAAACTGTGCAGAGCTGCGGCCCTCTAAGAGACCAGTTTAAGACGTATGCTGTATAGGAATGGGATGTATACAGGAGTTTGACTTATTTCATGAATGAGCCTGGAATGGAAAGGCCAAACGGTGTAAGAGAGAACAAGATGTATGGGGGTCAGCCCTTTAATAGTAATAAATAGCTTTATAAATACCTGATTTTTATCTTGAATATTAAGAATTTAAAATATAGAATATAAATATACATTTGACCCTCCCTAAATCGGTTGATACCATTGTAATGCATTCAATCATGCCAATCAATGCTCAGAAAAACATCATTCAACAGTCTGAAATTGGCAGTTCTTGAGAACCTATAGACATTTTAAGTATTCACAAAACAAGTCTCTGTTAAAATAGGGGTTTATATCTGCATGTAGCCTAAAAAAAAAAGAAAAATTAGACACAATTTGTATTGTTTGACCTACAGTAACCTCTAAAATAGTCTAAATATCCCTCAAAACATAAAAAAGTTATATATTTTAATAAATGTGTAATTTAAATGCATTCATAAATTTAATTCACTGAAGCATGTGTTACCAAACTACTACCACCAAAAAAGTTGACCTCCCTGATTGTCAATGTAAAATTTACACCCTGACTATAAGAGATAATCTTCTGATGTGTGGCAGTTTTTTTCTCAGCTAAGTGAATGATACATTTTAGCAGAGCTTTGTTTTATTGTTATTTAGTATTTTGTATTTTTAGAGGATTTTCTGGTATTAAATTTAATTTATGCTGTACTTGTAATTAATTTATGACCCTTCAACCACTTTTTGACCTGTATATGAAATTCCCGACTTTGAGAAATCTTGCTGGCTTCGGAGTAGGGACCAAACGTAAAATCTCTTTTTAAAGAAAACACTGGCAGATTATAGCTGAAATGTACAATAATTTAATAATAATTAGAATAATAATAGCAACATTATAATACTAAACAAGTCATGATTTGAAGCTCAAATCTCAAGAATGAAATTATCAGTAGAGATTTGATTTGTCAAATATTTCCATGAAATTAGTTTCTAATATTCCCCCCCCTCCCAAATTTCCAATGTGTCAGACTGTGAACTAACTGCATTATTCCCCTTCCTTACATACTTACTTATTTATGATAATATTAAAAATGGCACACCAGGTTTTGTACCAATCTGGAAATATAAAAAAAAAATAATAATGAAAATAATAAAAAATCTGTTCAAATCTAGTCATAAAAATGACTAAAGAGTACCAAATAGTTCATGCAAAAACCAAAAATATAGGAAATAAGGGCCATTCAAAATATTAATAAAATAGTAAATATTAAAGTAAGACATTTACAATAATAGTGTATTCCTTAAAATTACCAGATATTTATATATAACGTTTATATTAAATGTTCCTGTCCTTTACCTATTTAATGTCTCCGTCATGGAGATGTTGTATTGTTAAAACCATAGCTAAAGATAAATCATACCCTCAGTCCCGCTCCTGCAGATCTTCCTTCCTGCTGTGTTTGTTTCCAACCCTGCTGTTACACACCTGTCTGTGATATTCAGGAGATCCGGAAGAGCCTAATTAGCAGCTTTAAGCCTTTCCCTGTGGCCATTTTTTGCCATTGTTATTGATAGAACACAATAAAAAGCATGTAAAATGATTGGAAGAAGACGGGCCAACAAGATTAGGAAATCCTCATGGCTCAAAATGTCAGATATGCTAAACACCCGGCCATGGATCAATCAGTTTGTTTTGATATATTATTTCAAATGAAGCTTTGTTTAGAAATTCTGCAGTGTTTATATCTTGCATTTAAGTTTAAGCAATGAATGTGGTCACTTCCTGTAAAATCGGATGTGCTTTTGATCTCTTTTTAAGTTCGAAATGTAACAAATGGTAAACGGACATGGATAACACACTAATGTTTTATCTGAGCGTTTTATTCATGATTAGTTCAGTGCTTTGTTGATCCGGTGAGAGTGGTCCTGCAGTCAGCTTCATCTCTGCACAAAAGTAGGAATCAATAAAGGTTGCTAATGGAGACAGGATTTTCTTCCGTCACTCGTCAAGGCTCCTCAGACAAGCTAATATTAAGTTGCACGTCTGGGGCTTTCTGGCTTTCAGTTCATAGGCCGCTCCATTGGTGGTGGAATATTCAATTTTTGCAGCCTTCTTGATGTCTGCAAATGTTGTCTCTTTGTGAAGCCAACAGGTTTGGACTCCTCCTACGTTTGATTCCGTGGACATAGTAAGCCATAGGGCCCTATAAAGCAGACAATGCGTCCCCACAGACTCTGTCAAAGTCATTGGTGACGTGCTCCTTCAGTGTCTCCTTCTGTCTTCAAGCCTTTGGCAAAGCTTTGAGCCAAGGACATATTGATGACTTATGGACATATTGATGTAGTGACTCATGATTCCTATTCAGCAGGAGATCTGTGAGCTGAGGCTGTGAATGGATATGTTTGTGAGGGTTGATATATGCAGTGGTTGGATGACTAAATCTTACGAGTAATTCATTGTAATAAAGCAAACGGCTACTGAAATTAAGGTACAGC
Source organism: Danio rerio (assembly GCF_052040795.2). Classification (NCBI taxonomy): domain Eukaryota; kingdom Metazoa; phylum Chordata; class Actinopteri; order Cypriniformes; family Danionidae; genus Danio; species Danio rerio. The sequence goes on from NC_141024.2 coordinate 11,925,045, forward strand.
ACTCAGGGGCGGATTTAGTGTTTTTGGGGCCCTAAGCTAATATTCATCAACTTCTTTATTTGTTAATGTCACACAATCAATATATCTGCTGAAATACTTTATCAAATACATGCTGTTTAGTTTTTAGTATGTAAGGTTTTTTTTCTAAAGGCAGGCTTGACAACATCTGTCTTATCGATTGAGTAGTGTTTGGTCTTTGCGTTTTTGTCCATAGCAAAGCTACACATATATTGGCATGAAGCAAGCTGATGTCTATAAACACTTGTTTGCTTTTACTATAGTTTGAATTCTCTGGGTATAAGTCCAGCAAAAAAAAAAAAAAAAAAAAAAGCTTTGGGTCGAGGAGGATTTGTTTTGAAATGATCTTTTCTCTTATGACTCTTATCTCTTCCCAAAATAATTTAATCTTTGTACACTGCCAAATACAGTGAAATAAGATTCCTCTAGCTTGTAAACATTTTGTGCAAATATCTAGTATGTTTTTATTATATTTATCTAATTCTACTGGTGTTTCATATGTCCACCTTATCCATTTATATTGTATAAGTTTAAGATGAGAATTTATAGACATAGTATGAGCGTTAGTACAGACTTCTTCCCAGTCCTCATCCGAAACTTCAAACTGCAAATCTTTCTTTCATGCGTTCAACCTACAATATGAATTTTCGGATGAGTTTGTTGTCAGCAAACCATAAAACTCTGATATGATACCTTTTCTAAGATTATCTTTTATCATCATGTTTTCTATAGATGAATATAGGGTCTATTAAGATTGTTATCTTGATTTGCTTTAACAAAACTTCTTAATTAAAGGTATTTGTAAAAACGTTTTCTATTGATATTATAGTTAAGCCAGTAATTTTGATATTTAATTGAGTGAGTGAAGAAATACCCCCTTTCTACTTTGATTTATTTTTATTTATTTTGCTGTTTTATATCACTCAATCTTTTTTCAACATTTTTAAATAATACAATGTCTACATTTTAAATAATTAGTTTTCTTAAAATAAATTTACAGCCAAAAACAATAATATTTTTTTAAATCAATTTTACTGCTGGACAGCTCCCTGATAGATATTTTATTTTGTAATATTATTATTATTACATGACATTATTATATTTGATTGTATATTAAATAATATTTAATTATGGTAAAGTTGTATTTGTAACTCTCACCATACACTGTGCAACACAAAAAGTTAAGGTAACTTAAATAATTTGAGGAGACCGATTGCAACAAACCATTTAAGTTCAAAAACTAATCCTACTGAGTACTGTGAACTTAACCCATTTGAGTAAATAAAGCACTGTAAAACCTGACAAGTGAAGAGAAATAAAACCAACTGAGTACTGTAAAACCCAATAGGTTAAGGCAATTCAAACCGTTTGAGGAAACCGATTGCCACAAACCATTTGAGTTAAAAAAAAAAAAAAAAACGAATCTATATACTGAGTACTGTGAACTTACTCCATTTAAGCTGAAGTAATGAGGTATTTAATTTACTCAGTACCTTCAACAGTGAGTTCAAAAGTCTTTCCAGATAAATAGATTTAACTTTCAGTCAATTTTGAGTTAACTACACTCATTTCATTTGATAAAGTTGACTGTAGGGTTTTACAGTGTACAAAATATGGTAGAAAATGATGTTTATAGGTATAATTTATACTTCTAGATATTTACTGGGGGCCTCCAGATTTCCTGGGGCCCTAAGCGGCCGCTTACCTTGCTTATTGGGTAAATCCGGCCCTGACACCACTGTTTCAGCTTTATTTAACAGCTTCAGATATCTATCCTAACTTGAAAGGAGTGCAAATATTACTAAAGTAACAGAGAAGAGAGCTATAAATCCAAGTCTGAAGAGCGAAGGGAACAGTTATAAATTTGCTACACTATAAAATAAAGTGCTGATCATGTGGAAATGGTAGTAGCCTAAAGTAAAGTCTAATCATTTTAGACCATAAAATATTAGACTTCAGTGTTCTGTTTTGATTGGTGTGTTAAGATGTAAGTTTTATTTCTTGTAGTTTGTGTGTTTTAAACTTTGGTGCCTCAAAGGAACCTGTCAGTCTTTTATAGAGTGCATTAGTGGCCACTTTATCCGGGAGTGCTAGTTCTGGTCGTTTTCCCCCAACGTGGATTTTAAATAGCCATGAATCAATCTACCAGCGATGAGAAGAGCATTGCAAACTTGATTTGAAGCAGAAGTAAATAACAATTTGATACAATATTGTGTACTTGATAATGAAGAGCTGCAGTTCCATTAAGCATTGTGAATGATACAATAAAAGTACATGTTCTGATTTTATCAAATGTACTTTTCATTTAACTGTGTATAGATTTACAGACTACAAACACAGAACAAGCTTACCGTAATGTTAACTGATACCACATCGTGTTACTACACAACCAATTCCTCTTCACCAAAACTGCTCGCTAATTAGGGAATTATTGGCTCGTCTTGAAAGCAAAATAAGCAGGGTAATTATGAGATGATTTGTAAATTCTTAGGCGCTTTGTCCCTTTAATTCCGTTTTTTTCCAACGGCGACGTCTTTTGATCACCTGTGAGGGGCGGGACATGCGCGTCGGATGGATGGAGGAGGGAGGCGCACAACTCTAGACCTACACCCGCACGGAGAGGCTCTGCTCTCGGGATGCGCGTAATCGCTACAGAGACCCTCGAATGAAATGGAGAAATAAAGCGCCATGCATCCAAAACAACTGCGGATACTGATGCTGTCGCCTTATTCCCGACATTAAGACCTGTATCGCCGCGTAATTAGCTGGAGGGAGGGGGAACTAAAAGGAAAGAGGGTCGATCATGGGGAACGAAGCGAGCCTGGAAGGCGGCGAAGCTGGATTACCAGCGGGACTCGCACCTGATGGGAAGGGTGGCTTCATCCAGATGCCCGCAGGGGTGGAGGCAGACCTTAGCAATCTGTCTGAGGAAGAAAGAAAGCAGCTTGTGGCCGCTATGGCCAGAGCGCAGTCCAGGCAAGTTGAAGTGTCTATAAATGTATGCTATAATGATGGTGATGTCCATCCGTCCAGTGCCCGAGCGCTTGTGTGATGGGCTTGTGTTTTGATCAAGGCATTGCAGGTTGGCACATCACGACAGCAGCAACGATGCAAAACATGATCACACCCATTCACGCTCCTACTGCATGTTTACGGCCGTTTTGTAGCGAGATGTTAATTCCAGCCCAATTTTCACACACGCATACGATTGAAATTCAACACCACCTTTATGGACTTTAGTTTACTAGCTATGCGTAAAGGTAAAATTACACTGCTCTGCTCAAAACCTACATGTGTATATGTATTTTTCATAATTAGTGTCATCATCGTTAATATGGTGGGTCACTGTGTGTGCACAGTGAATGTGCAGTGTTCTAATGAATATAGTTTTGTTTAAACCGCTTGCTCAGGTCTATACAAGCCACAAGGATTATATACTGAAATAAAAATGAACATTGAAAAAAATATGAACGATCCTTTCCAAAAAAATATCCGTCCTCTGTGTATCCACATCTCCGTTGCGTTCTCCATGCACACTCCATCTTCCTCCTATGGGCTGTGTAGGTGATGTCATGAGCTGCTTTGGAAAACACTGACTGAGAATAACACGAGTCTATGAAAATTCGATCACTTGAAAGCACGCGATCGACATCCACTGTGACATGATCTCATTCGTCATCTAATTGAATTGTGTCTTTAAATTTGCATTGGCTTAAATGTGGTATTTTTACTCAGGCGCAAATGGGGGGAGGGGGGTATAAATATTAATATGACTAAATATAGCAACGCAAGCACAAATGCCATCATGATCATTGATCGTTTTCTTATTTTAGGGAGCGTGCGTGTACTATTACACCTGAGAGCTAGGACCATGTAGCAGTTTAACCTATTATTATAAGATGTTCGCTGTCCGTGGTGCTGAAACGCGCACAGTGAAGTAAAGAGCGCCACTCGATTAGAAACAATACTCGTCTTGGAAGTGGCGTGATTATTATCTTTGGATGTCTGACTGACTGCACATTTAAATACATGTAAAACAACGCCCACGACAAACACCAAATTATTCTAGGAGTAAATTAACATCAGTGGTGCACAGAAATTAAAATATAGTGACAGTGTGGCAAAAACGATTGCTTGATTTAGTGTTTGGTCAGAATGCTTAATAGATGCTATTAGTATTAGCTCTTTTTTTTCAAAGTAATTACACACTAGTGGTCATTACTACTACTAATGATAAAGCAGTTGAGTTTCTTGATTAGTTGCTTCATTGCATTGCATTCATTTTATTACTTATTAACGTCTAAAATAAACTGATCATGACATCAGACTTTTTCTTTTTTCTTTTTTTTTTTTTTTTGCTGATCCATTACCCTTTTTTTTTTTTTTTTTTTTTTTTTTTTTTGGCTGTAATAACTTTTATTTTGCTTTATTGATTGGATGACTGGATTATTTGCAGTGTCATTTGCATTTTATTTTTGTAAATGGTCCAGAACAGCTTTTAAATAAATACAGCACATTTTCATCAATCACCTATTTTGGAAAGATTTATGTTGACCTGAGAGTAATATGAAGTTAACCTTATGTTTGTTCACTTCACAGGCCACCAGAGACTCAAGCTGGGGGTACCAAAGTCCCAGTCGGTCTCAGTAAGAGTCGAACAGTAGATGCTTTTGGAGAGGGGCCGCCTCCCAAGCCAAAGCCTGGACGCAGCCCCTCCTCCCTCAGCCTCCTTGAGTCACGTTTCCGGCAGGAGCCCAAAGACCCAGAACAACCAAGAACTGGCATGTTCTCATCTGGCTTCCTGAGTGGGGCCAACCCTTTGAGTGCGGTTTCTTCTGCTGTCTCCTCTGCCAGCATCCCAAAGTTTAGTTTGTTTGGTGATGATGAAGAGGAGGAGTCTGCAAAGCAGGAAGGAAAGCCTCCTGGTCCACAGAGCGGAGTGGGAAAGGGTCCTCCTCAAGGGAGTAAGCCACCTCAGCAGGGTCCCCCTAAAGGGCAGGGACCTCTTCAGCAAGGGCCCAAACCTGGTGGACCAGGACCCCAGCAAGGACCCAAACCTGGTGGACCAGAAGCTCAACATCAGGCACCTAAACCTGGAGCACCAGGACCTCAACAGGGACCTAAACCTGGTGGACCTGGACCTCAGCAACAAGGACCTAAACCTGGTGGACCGGGAATTCAGCAGCAAGGACCTAAACCCAGTGGACCTGGGCCTCAGCAGCAAGGACCTAGACCTGGTGGACCTGGACCTCAGCAGCAAGGACCTAAACCTGGTGGACCTGGACCTCAGCAGCAAGGATCTAAACCTGGTGGACCTGGACCTCAACAGCAAGGACCCAAACCTGGAGGACCAGGGCCCCAGCAACAAGGGCCTGGAAAACCTGGCCCAGGGGTTGCAGGAAAACCTAGTGGACCTCAACAGCAGGGTAAACCTGGGCCAGGTGCTCTATCAGAAGGGCCTGGTAAAGCTGCACCAGCTCCAGGAAAAGCAATGTGTCCTCTTTGTAAGTCTACAGAGCTGAATGTGCAGGCCAAAGACCAGCCACCCAACTACAACACCTGTACTCAGTGCAAACAGCAGGTGTGCAGCCTGTGTGGCTTCAGTCCACCAGATTCAGCGGTAAGAGGCATCTTCTGCCTTACTATATATCAGTCAGATAAATTTCACACTTATTTAATTGTTCATCTTTATGTATTTTTAATACAGAAGATACAATACTTCTTTTTTATTTTTAATGAACACTTTAGCAAAATGAGTTTATACTTAATAATTAAAACTGTTCAGGGTTTTGCTTTTAAAACCTTTTGATTATGCATAAGAATATTTCTTTTCATTTGAGTCTAGAAGTTTAAAAGTATTGCCACAGAAGATGGAAAATTAGCAAGGTCACTTATGTCATTCAGGCAAGAAGTGGAGTTGCATTCACAAGTTATGAAGGCAGTGATACACATTTGGAATTATTCCTGGTCCATGTTAGAGGAAACAACAGTATTAGTCACAGAGCACTGGATGTGCAGCCTTATTCTGTTTTTTTAAGAATTTACATGTGTGCCTTTCAATAAATGACTCAACCAAACTAACAATAGAAGTAAATGAAATAAAAAAAACATGTAATCAAATCATAAAGTCGTGGCTTATGGGGTTTGTTAATCAATCCAAAAACAATAAAGAGCTTTTAATAACAGCAAGTTCACTACAAATTACCATGCTATATACTGGATGTTTTGTTCTGCTCAGCATAAATAAATAATGTTCTGCAAGGCCTTTTTAATGCACACAGCTTGAAGTAATTTAAATGCAGATGGCTATTCTTACAAAAATGATATTGTGCTGCATTTGTGCTCATATACCTTGACATTATCTTCTTGTTTTCACAGAGTAAGGAATGGCTGTGTCTGAACTGTCAGATGCAGCGGGCGATGGGTGGCATGGAGCCTCCTGGACCTCCAATGATGAAGCAGCCACCCAAGCAGGGCTCAGCACCTCCCTCCCCACAAAGGAAAGAACCACCGCCTGGATCTCCCTCCAAGGTTGAGCCTGGTAAAAAGCCCCCAATGCTGACCAAACAACAGAGTATTGCTGATACAGGCAAGGGAAGTACACCTCCAACAACACCAAAATCTGGACCACAGCAGGGACCTCAGCCTGGACAACTAGGGGCAAAACGTGGACAGCCTCCACCACTTCAGAAACCTTCACAGAGCCCAAAAGGTAGTCCCCAACCATCTCCAGCCAAAACAACCCCGAAGCAGGACGGAGGGGGCTTTTTTGGAGGATTTGGTCTTGGAGGTTTGACAGAGGTAACAAAACCCTCTCCAGCTGCCCAAGCTACAGAGTCCGTCACAGGAAAACTCTTCAGTGGTTTTGGTGGGGGGTCCAAACCTCAGGGTGGCTCTGCAGCTCCAGCAAGTGAGTCCGTCACAGGAAAACTTTTCAGTGGCTTCAGTGGCCTCACAGAGACGACAAAACCTTTACCAGCACAATCTCAGTCCACTGAGAGCGTTTCTGGAAAGATGTTTGGTTTTGGATCATCCTTCCTGAGCTCTGCCACCAATCTCATCTCTGGGGAGGAATCAAAGTCTCCCCCTGATTCTCCCGCAGGATCACCCCCTGATTCCCCCATTGGGTCAGATGCAGACTCCCCTGCTGGATCCCCCCCAGACTCTGGCTCAGAGTCACCTCCGGACACACCGCCAGCTTATTCCAAAGACCCAGCATCCCCGAAACCAACACCTGCTGAGAAAAAAGCATCAGCAGACACATCCCCCCCAAAATCGACAGACGTAAAGGAGGCTAAAGTTTCAGGCTCTGAGGCCCAATCCTGCTGTCCTCTCTGTAAAGTAAAACTGAATTTTGGCTCAGGAGAGGTGATCAACTACAGCACATGTACGGAGTGCCAGAAGACTGTGTGCAACCTGTGTGGATTCAACCCCACTCCTCATCTCTCAGAGGTAACTCTCTCCATGTTTCAATTTCCTTTCCTTTAACACTGTGTTTCCTATTAAGTTGTAAGTTTGGGTGAAAGACCTCAAAGGGCTTGTTCTGTTTTTAGCTGCCAGTAGCTTTTAGTTTTTTTGTCACAGCAGGCAGGACGAAAATACTACTTTCGCTACTTGCTTTTGCTTGTCGTGGGCAGATGTTATTTATAATTTAGTTGGATTTGACGTTCTTATTCTAGAGGGAGTTTTATTCAACAAGAATTTGTATATGTGTCTGTGAACAGAATGCGTCATCCGATTTCGGTCCATTTTCAAGCAAGAGAAAGTATGCATTAATACTAGGGCGTGATTTCTGTCAACTTTTAAAAGCAAACCAGCATATAGACACCAATGATCCAAACACTGTTGGCTGATCTAAGATTCATGCGTTTCTCTAGAGAATGGCCTTTTGCTGTTGCTCTGAAGTTTTGATTGTTCTGTTGCATTATACATAAGGCTCATCATTCGTGTCCCTGTTTACTTCAAAAGCTCGACACTTGACTTGTGTAATTCAATGCACTCTGCGACTCTTTGACTGAATGTGTTTAAGAATGTGTGTGCACTAAGGACAGGGAAAGTCACAGTCTGATGGCATCTCAGATGACTCACCAACTTCCTGTTTGGAAATCATCCATTGCTTTTTTGTGAACAGAGAATATGAGGTGAAAGGAGAACAGTGGGGAAGCTTAGAAAGTTGTGGATCACTGAATACATTTACATGGACATCAGTCATCAAATTATCTGCCTTAATCTGAATAAGACAATAGTATGGTTAAGTTGTTTGCATAAGTTGCTTTTTAAATGTTCCTATTATGATCCCTACATGTTATAGCACGTAATTCGATTAATGTCATTGCCTCCGGAGTTACAGGTAGTTTCATTTTTAATTTGTCGACTTTTGCTGCAGTTTGGCATTTTCACTTTCATTTGGGAACATTTCATGCATGCCCCCCATGAAAAATGAGATATTGGATGGGAGTATAAACTGGTAGGTGCAAAGAATAGTGTCAAATAGCCATTTGTGTGTATAGACTATTCACCAAATGTGGCAAAAAACCTGCACGGCAGTAATAGTTTGATTAAGATGTCTGTACTGCACAAATCGGCATACTCCACGTCTTAGTCTGATTTCTGTTTAGTTCGATTATGACCTTAATCGGATTAAATTAATCAAAAATTGCTGTTTACATGGTAGACTCTTAATCAGAGTATTGTCTTAATCGTATTAAAATCTGATTATTGGTGTCCATGTAAACGTATTCACTGTCTGTATTTACACTACTGGAATTACAAACAAGGACAGGTAATATGTTTAAAGGGAACTCACTTAACATTTACTCACACTCATGCCGAGTGGATTTCATTTTAGGTGAATTATATCTTTAATAAAAATATTAATATTATGTATAGTATAATTTTGCTGTCATTTTATCTAATGTATTAACATAGATGCTTGGATGAAAGATCTTAACCTCTTGTACCTTTGTTGATGAATATGTTCTATAACTGGGTACTGGTTTAATTGGCTAATATATATTCTATAATTAATAATACTATCACATATTATATTAAATAATTACAGTAGCTAATGAGGTTCTTACAGTCATGGAATGCCTGTAATGCAAAAGCCTCTAACTCTTTCATTAATTATTATTCATCACAATGCATGTCTTTCCAGCTGCATCCCAGTACTGGAAAACACCCATACACTCTCACATTCACACCCACACACAAACACTCATACATTATGGAGAAATTTAGTTAATCCGGCCACATAGGTGACAGGGCTAGCCGTCTGAAATTTTAATCTAAAACATGCATTTTTCTCAACCTCCTAGTTCAACTTTTTTACTTTAAAGGCAAAACAAGGACCTATTCATAACCATAAAAGTAAAAATTCCTAAACCTACACACACATTTCAGACGATACTTAAAGGCTTTTGCATCTGAACTCTTCATACATGTATATAAAAATAAGTAGTAGCTACATGAATGCATTTGCTCTTTGTGATTTGCTTGTGTAGACTGTAGAGAAACACTTACACGCAACCAGTGTGTCAACATAAGTCTGTCCTTTGAGGTTGGCTGCTTGTGTGACTCAGAGCTAATAATTGTCTCCTAAGGGACACAAAGTTGTCTTCCTCAAGCTATGTCACATTTCACAGTGTTTTTATTATTATTATTATAAGTATTTATACACTTTTTTGATTAGACTACAATTGTGTAAATGTATGCATTTAAAATTCAAGTTATTTATCAATTCAATTATTTGACTTGCAAACTGGCCAAAATAAGTTATATCAAATATATTCTGGCATATTTTGTGATTATTATTAACATGATATTATTACAGTGCTTCCCACTGATTTGAAATATAGTTGCGGTAGTAGCCGGATTGAAACGCATCTTTTACCCACAGCACATACATGGTTACCTACAAGCGACAAAAAATATGTGATTTTATAAAAATTTTTGATACAATGGGTTGATGTTTTTTGTTTGTTTGTTTGTTTGTTTTTTAAACCACTATTGGTTTTACTTTTATTCAGGAGCCATGTGCACCTACTGACAGGGAAAAATCTGCTGCTGATATTTTATACAGTATTGCCAAAGCATGTTAGATATACAGTTGAAGTCAGAATATTAGCCCCCTTCGAATTATTTTCTTGTTTTTTAAATATTTCCCAAATGATTTTTAACAGAGCAAGGACATTTTCAGAGTATGTCTGATATTATTAGACATACTAAATGAAGTCTTATTTGTTTTATTTCGTCTAGAATAAAAGCCGTTTTTAATCACCATTTTAGGGACAATCTTTAGCCCCTTTAAGCTATTTTTTCTCGATAATCTACAGCAAACCATCGTTTTACAGTAACTTGCCTAATTACCTTAACCTGCCTAGTTAACCTAATTAACCTAGTTAAGTCTTTAAATGTCACTTTTAGCTGTATAGAAGTGTCTTGAAAAATATCCAGTAAACTACTATACTGTCATCATGGCAAAGATAAAATAAATCAGTTTTTAGAGATGAGTTATTAAAACTATTATGTTTAGAAATGTGTTGGAAAAATCTGCTCTCCATTAAACAGAAATTAGGGAAAACTAAACAAGTGACCTAATAATTCATAGGGGCTAACAAGTCTGACTTCAACTGTATATAAATTATGTAAAATATCACCATCATCAAATAAAAAAAATAGAGCAAATGAGAAATAAGAGACATCCATGGAATACAAATCTCAAAAAAGTATAAAAATTACAAGAATAAAAAGTGTAGATTATTTAAACAAGGCAAATTAGTTGCTTTTTTTTACATTTCTAATGGTGTACAAATATTTTGCAGCCAGTTTAAATGTCATTACCTCTCTGAGTAAATAGAAAAAAGTTTTTTTCGAGTCGATTAGATCAAAGAATTTATTATATATTGTTTCTCTCGCTTGCGGATGTGCACGCGCTGTCATCTGCAAAGCCAAGCGAAAGTAAATCATGCTTAAAATAACAATGTAATGCAAAAACACATACAATTAACGATGGTTTAGAAAGAAAAACCAAAAGTCGAATCCCGGACATTTTAGGAGATTTAGAAACCCCGGATAGATCCATTTTACGTCCCAAAAAAGGCACATCTCTGTGGGTCTCTGCAGAGCACGTGAGATTGTCTATGGGAGTGATGACAGTTCTGGTGCACACACAATGAAAAGTGGGAAACGTGTAGGGCAAGAGGAGATTTTTTCACTGGTTAATCGATCGCAGATGTTTGGCTATTGGGCGGATATAAAAAAAGTGTTAAAGGATGATAATAATCAAAAATAAATGTCACCAAATATACTTTGGCGTTAATATACAGTACCTGGGCAGCCCACCTAAGTAAAGTCTATGTGTGGAAAGCACTGTATTATATATTATGCATATCATACTTTTTTGTGTGTGCTATGGAATTTTATTTATGAAATATATGTATTTTAAGTTAAAGAGCATCTGTTAGCAGATTATAAATTTAAGGGAACTTCACGTGTTCCTCCGTCCAAATGAACAGGTTATTCTAAGCTGACATGTTTTGGCCTGCAAATCATGTCCTTTGATCACATGTAAACCAGCCTCTGTGTTTGATCCTGGGTTTGTCATGCTCTCTGTAATCTCGTGAGTCTATTTCAGGTTTTCCAAGCAGATTAGCCAAAGCATGTGCGTCCGGTTTCACCTCACATGGTACGGGCAATGACTTCACCCATTATACTGTCAAAAGTACTCTTCCAAGATGGCTGGCGACACTGATCCCAAACCAGACTGGAAAGCAAAGACAGCCCTGTCATTTTTAACTACAGGCAGGCTTTATTATATCAGACATTAATGCATGCGACTACATGCCTTTACATTGTTTTGTTTATTCGCCAGATTGTCCTGATCAAAAAGGCTCAAGGCCATGCAAAATTGTGTTATCTGGATCAGTGCTGAAGTGCTTCCATTTGAGTAACATCCTCACTTGAGATTAGATTTAGTCTCTCTCTCTTCCTGCGAGGTTTCAACACGACTTGTGCTACAGAGTGTGCATGTGAGTTGTTCTGTGCAAGTGTGTGTAGTAATCTGTTCTGGCTAACAGGATTTAAAGGTCAACAGTTGTGTTTTTCTTAAAGGCCACGTAAGAGCCACATTTGAAAATCTTTCAATATGCACATGGTTTGAATATGACACACTTTAGGCTTTTGGAAAGTCATTATTTCCTATTCTTCTGTCTCTCCAGTGGCAAAACACCTTCTCCATTCAGTTTTTTACTTATTCGTGTGACAATTTTTGTGTTTCTTTGCCACTTTTCCACCCTCCTCCGTGGAATAATATGACTTGAATCAGAAACTCCGACAACTTCCATTTCATCTTGGTTCTTTCTTCTTGCTCATTCTTGACACTTCTCTCACTGCTTGTTTTAGAATTTGAAAAATCCTCCCAAGGTATCACAGTCTGTGCGTTATATAAAACATAAAGCTTTTATATACCCAAAATCTAATCCTTTGTTTGAAAAGGAACATTTGGCTCATGTCTTGCAGGAAAAGTTACAGGTTCAATGCAAGTTGAGCTCAAATGACAGCACGGCCTGTTTGACTTGTGGCTTTAAATTTTTACTTTTACTGATTTTTTTATTTGCTTATTTCAACAATTGTTAAACTTAAAGGGGTGGTCCACTACGATATCATAGTTTAAACTTTAGTTGATGTGTAATGTAGCTGTGAGAACATAAACAACACCTATGAATGTAAGACGCTCAAAGTTCAATGCAAAGGGAGACATTGGCTTTTACAGAGTTAGCTTAGCAAAGCCTACAACGAATTAATTTGGGGACTACAAAACAATAGATCCTGGCTAGTGAGATCACAAGCGATTCAGGTTAAATGCATTCACCATGTGCGTACACCCTGCGCAGTGAAGGGGTGTGGCCAGAGGGGCTGTAATGTTATAGCAGGGAAAGCTAAAATGCCGTCCAAATGCTGCTATTTCTACAGAGCTTCCTCTGTTTTTGTATTTGAACTTCCAAAGGACACACCACAAAGAGAGAAGTGCTTACAGTTTAATTTTAATTATGTTCCAGAGAATTGTAAAAACGACATAGCTAGCATTTGACAAAGGACAGCTTCCAGAAACTCTACCAGTTCAGTGCTGGATTTGGCTTAAAACTCCTGCCACTGAAAAAGCTGTGGATTGTGAGCCACAACCTGAAAGTGTTTTTATTTGTTAAAATTGATACACTACAGGCACAGTTTCTAGCGTTAATGGTATGTTGTAGTGAAACAAGGATGTAAACAAAGGGAAATGCTGTTTGGCACCTCTAACAATTTAGCTACAAATTCATATTTATCAGTCAAACCGCTGTAAACGCCCACAATCTTCAACAGTATCTCTCTATGCTTTCTGTGCATTCTACATCTCAAATAACAAACTCGCAAAAGATATGTAAATGTTTCATATTACTTACATATTCTTATTTTGAATATATGTGAAACGCATTTGTCAGATTTTATATTAGAGAGCAGGCGTGAGGTTCATTCTGATTCAGCTACTGTTTACACAGCGCAAAACCGTGTGCTTGTAGGGGCGTGACGTGGTGATGTGGAGCCGATCTGTGAATCACAGCACATTATGTTAGCTGACCAATCAGAGCCTCTTGGGGGCGGGCCTTTAGGAGGAACTAGGAGGTATGACAGTTGTTTTAATGTTAGTTGATTAGCTGTATCTAATCAAGTAGGATGTATGAAAAAATAACCTGATTTTTTATAAATGAAGCATAAGCACACATTGCTTTGCATCTTATAAACACAACCAAGCCTTAAAAATACACTGTGGACCACCCCTTTACAGGAATAGTTCACCCAAAAATAAAGTTTCCTCATCATTTAAAACAAAAAAAACACAAAGCCATTGACATCTAAAGGAACAAAAATATACTATGAAAGCCAATGGCTGTTTTTTCCTAAATTATTCTGTGTATTTTTATTTGTGTTTAACTATAGAAAGAAATTCAAAAGGTTTTGAATAAGTGGAGGATAAATAAATGATGACAGAATTGAACATTTTGGGGTGAACTATATTCTTTTAACTCCTTTTGAACCTGAAAAACTGTAATTGGCAGTTCTGTGCTTGGTTGCACATATCCTATTAGCTAATAAACTATATAACATTGTCATTTTATGGCTAAGAAGATAGAAATTGTTGGACAAATCAGGTGTGATGTCTTTTCCATGTGGTATAGTGTTGACAGTTTCACAACAGCCCCGCAGAGAACTGGACCAGGGAATAGATTTCACACTATTGGTTTTCTTTCTTTCTTTCTTTTTTATGGTTGGCCATCTGCCTTAGGCTTTGAGTCACTTGCCAGCCACCTGATGTGTCATCCCTCCCCACAGTGTCCCCCACCCCATTCATTCCATGCATACAGTCACAAACAGACCAGTGTGGATTTGGGAAACGGTGGTTGTTTAACGATGGAGCAAAAGTTACTTTTATAAGGGGTTTAAACACAGTTGTGTGGCAACAGTCTGTGAATATAACCAGTTTCTAATAGTAAAAAAAATTATAATTTGAGGGTAAATAAATAAACAAATTTTTTTGGGGTGAACTATCCCTTTAAAGTCTTAAGTTACTATATTGGGAAGCTGTTAAATGCTTGCTTTTTATTGATTGACAGACTTTTGTGCAAAAAATACAGTGCTAAAATGGTCATTCCAATGATTTTAGCTGCATGTTTTTGTCAAAAATTGTTCTTTTTCCGATGTAAACGTAGTCACAAAACGCATGCCAGCTGCAGTACAAAACTGATTCTTAACTGTACGTTGCTTGTTAGCATGTGACTTAATAATGGCACTGTTTTGAAGCAGTTCTACTTATGCCACTGAATACTGTTGAAACTTAAGATGCACTCAATCAATAAATCAGTCTCTCTCTCTCTCTCTCTCTCTCTCTCTCTCTCTCTCTCTCTCTCATTATCTTCATCTGATCTCTATATCTAATGAAGGTGGAATGAGGCAGAGAAGCAGCTCCACAGGAGATTCAAGTCACATGAATAAATGTAAAATTTAATTGAGAAGGTGTGTTGCCGCTGGAGAGGAAAGAGCAAAGGGAATCAGTGATCAAAAATCTTTGAAAGTCCACCAATTTGAATGGCTCAATTCTCTGAAAATTACATTTTTTTAGTTAGCTATAGAGGCTAGGGATGAGATAAATGAGAAATTAGTCATACAGGCAAGTGTTTTATGAACAAAAGCTGACAAATGGTTTAAGATAAAACATCTAAACAATGTTTTTAGATTAAATATATTGAATAATTTGACCTTAGGCTGTTGAATTGTTGGAAAAAATGATGAACACTAATGCATCACATCTTCAGTGTGCTTCATTTTCTAATAAATCTAATACAATTCTAATTTATTAATAACTTATGTCTAATTTTATTGCTATAATTTTATGTGTCTTAAAAATGACCAATAAAATACCAAAACATTTGCTATTTAGTTTTTTTATTGTTAACTTTAATTGTCGATTAAACTGAAACACAATCAATGATGTGTTTTCTTAAAAAAAAAAGAAAAAAAAGCGAAATAATCTGCCAGTGCGGTACACAAAATATAATGCTTTTAGATTATTTTACTCAGCCCACTGGTAGATTATTTGAACTCTTATAATTTTGACTTGTTTCTTTCTGAAAAGAATGCAAAAAAATTGTACTTGTCTAGAAAATGCTTCTTGATTTAAGAATGTTTCGATTTTTGGGCTACAGAAACAAAAAAACTCTTGTAGGAAAGCATTTTTTGCTGTGAAAATGTGCAATTCTGACTTGGTTGTACGTTCTATTCATAAACCTTCATAATTGGATTATAACACTTTTTAAAAAATGTCACCATGTTTTAATGATGGATCTTAATAACTTAGCCTGGTTATGAAACAATGGTAGAAAAAAAAAACCTTTATAAAATGTACTCTTTTTCTGACAATCCTCTGTAAACCCTAGAGATGGTTGTGCATGAAAATCCCAGTAGATCAGCAGTTTCTGAAATACTCAGACCAGCCCCCCTGGCACTAATAACCACGCCATGTTCAAAGTCACTTAAATCACCTTTCTCCCCCTTTCTGATGCTCGGTTTAAACTGGAGCAGATCGTCTTGACCATGTCTACATGTCTAAATGCATTGAGTTGCTGCCACGTGATTGGCTGATTAGAAATTTTCGTTAACAAGCAGTTGGACAGATATACCTAATAAAGTGGCCGGTGAGTGTATGTATGATTCTAACATAATACTCATGTGAAAACAAATATATGTATTGTCAGTATCTGGATGAACATAATCATCTCGAACTTTCATCTTGTAGACACACAATTTTACATGTTTCCTTATGTTTTTGGCTAGAAACAAGAAGTCCTGAAAGACAGCTCTTCCTAGTTCTTCAACTCCAACACTTCATTTCCATCTAAAAGATCCACTCCGGCCTCCTCTGTCTGCTTGTTCAGTTCCCATAGCTACAGCTCCGTCTGTTTGATCACTTTATATAATGTGTACAGACGTGTGTGTCTGTGTGCCTTCCATCGTCATGGAGCTCTGTCCGCCTGTCTGTTTGATTAGGATGTTTGCTTTGTTTATCTTTAGCTTTATTTCTGATTTCTAGCTCGCATTTCTCTAAATGACTTCTCTAGTTTGGTTAACCTACGGGACGGTGTGTCCATGTGAGTTTATGAGTAATGGCTTGTCATGCTGAGGAGCCAAATATTTGCTCTCCACAGATTTAGATATTCATTATTTATTCTTGGTTTAATCATATTGTGTGACTTTAGATTGCATGTTTGTGTATTATTTTACCTGTCGGTCTGGTAATCTCACAGACAAAGCTGTATCTCTGTACTCTCTTGTGCAAAAAATAGCCAAGATGGTTAAAAAGAGGCAGGAATGACTGCGGGATATTATGGTAGATGGTCCTCTTTGTGGCAGCAGGCTTTTATTGTTTTGTTTGTGGCTGAGTGTGTTTTTCTTTGAGCTTGGAAGGCCTGGCTCATTCCTGCAGTGTCCGCCACGTGCCATCCTCTCCCTGATGTTTTGAAAGCAGTGGTATTTTTAGATGTGAAGGTGTTTTGAGTGTGCGTGCGTGACGGAGAGACAGCCACTAGGCACCCTGTCCATTAAAAGCAAGCTCTCGGTGTATAAAGACAGCAATGTCACCACTGAGAATTGCATTTGTGTGTCGTGTTTAATGCAAAGGAGTGAGTGCATGTGCATAAATGAACGGCTGAATATTATTCGTTTTAAGAAAAAAAATATGTGTACTTGTTTTAGGGTTGCACAACGTATCATTTCAGCATCGATATCACAATGTGATCATTTGCAATAGTCACATCGCAGCATAAGCAATGTTGAGTTTGTATTATAATTCATCATTTGCATGTGTTTTTGATGCCTGTGATTGTATTATGAGTTTAAAAACATTCAGGTATAAGAAATTGTACCATTTGTGACCTTAACTATGATTAATTCTATTGAATTACTTTTATTTTGATCATTCAGTTACTGTACGTGAATACTGTTAGACTAGGGAAATGATAAAATACAGAAAAAGAGAAAATATCCAGTGAGTGGCAGTTCTGTGGGTGCAAATGCCTTGACAATGAGTTCACCGTATTCAAATGGCCTCCACAGTCACCAGACTCAATCCAATAGAGCACCTTTGTAATGTGGTGGACCGAAAGAGTCGCATCATGGATGTGCAGCCGACATATCAGCAGCGACTGTGTGATGCTATCAAGTCAATATGGACCAAAACCTCTGAGGAATATTTATAGTACCTTGTTGAATCTATCCCATGAAGGATTAAGGCAGGTCTGAAGGCTAAAGGGGGTCCAACTCAGTACCAGTACGGTGTATCTAATAAAGTGGCCAGTGAGTGTATTTTTAGGGCAAAATACAGACTTTTGAGTCAAAATATACAGCTATAGACATAACATTAGGGATTAAAGATTCTTTATTTGTCTGGGTTTGTTAGTTGTGGGTTATAAATCTTTTGAGCAAAGTCAATTCTTATTATTAGTTCTGTTTTCACAGTGTACAAAGGAGTGATTATTGATTTCAAATCAGTCAAAACCATTTAAACACACACTTAAACTTTAAAATATTTTATTGCAATTCACAGTAGTTTTCAATAGAAATTCACAGAAGGACAAATAATTTATGTAATACTGTTATGTAGAGGGTTTCTGTGGGGTCTTAAAAAGTATTAAATCTCAAAATCCAAATATTAGGCCTTAAAAAGTTCTAGATTTACTGTAATACTGTGTTGTTGGTCTTAAATCTTTTTAAACAGGTCTTAATTTTCCTTTGTTCGTGTATTGCTACCCAATCTGTCCAAAACCCATACAATCACCAACAATCCATCTCAATGAAACGTTAAACTTTTTATTTAAAAAAGTAATGTTTAACTCTATTTATCATAATGGTTTAATTATTTTCCTTACAATAACATTTGTTTCTCCATGTACTGCTGAGGACACCGACCTGGACAGATTGTTGTCCATAGATTTAGTTTAATATAGTTTTTAAATCTTTTAAAACATTTGTTAGTTTTATTATTATTTTAAAGAAGTTTATGTTGGGGAAAAAACTGTATGGATACAAGTAGAGCTTGCTTGTTTTTACACAATACTTTAAATATTTAGCTAAGAATTGAAATCTAAAATATTTTAATTGTTTATTATTAATGTATTATTAGTATTAAATTATAGTTATATATATTTTGATAGGTCAAATAAATATCTTTTCCATCTGCGTAATTTGAAAAATTATTTTGTCTTTAGTACTTAATGAGTCTAAAATTTAATTCCAAATGGTCTTAAAATGTCTTAAAAAGGTGAAACCTGCATGAAAAAAGTAAGAAGTCAGTGTACAATCAGTAACTGGTCACATAATAAATAAAAACAAGACATGATGTTGATTTTATAATCCTTTAATAATTCACCAGTATATAAGACACACACATGACATATATAGTGCATTTGCATACGTGTATAATAATAATATAATGACAATACATTCAAAACATTCATGACATATTAATTAATCAACAAAGGCACTCATATGTAAGTTGCCCTGCATTATTACAGAAGTTGACAAGGCAACAATACAATACAAAGAGCAATCCAATGCAGCAGTCCTCAGGTGTGCTAGGGTTGCTGAGTTGTTTCTCCTGTCTTACTCCATGACCTGAAACATAAATCAGTGTTATTTGTCTAAAAGATTAAAAGATTAGTTCACCCACAAATAAAAATCCTGTTTTTAATCACTCATTCCAATCCCCTAAGACTTCTTCTCCTCTTCGGTAGCTTTTTTTTAGGTGCACAAATATGTTCTTGGACCTTGGTATGATTACAGTTAATGTCACATGCAATGTTTGTAGTCTTTTCTGGACTTTGAACACCTCGGACTGTTCCTGTCTAAGAAGGATGCTTCTTCAAACTTTTTTATGAAAAACCAGTCTTGATTGAGCGTGTTGGACCAAAGTATACCAAACTCATTACATTAAAGTTGCCATTGGTGATTTCATAAGTTTTTCAACATTTAAACAAAACTAGAGAGCATTGATTTAAATTAACTAATGCAGTATATATTCATACAGTAAAAACAATCCTATTTATAACAGAATGGAGTTACACTAGTCAAGCTGCACCTGTTTTTAGCCTTGATGTGCATCGCCGATGTGTTCCTCTATTTATTGAGGGACTATTTATAATTATTATAACATTTAATCGAATGATTTACTTTCAGTTTTTGTTATCATTCTCAGTCTCTTCTCAGATGGGATGGTAGGCCAAATCAAAGGGCAAATCAAGTTACCAAGGGCCAACTTTGGCCTGCGGACTCTAGTTTGGACACCTCTGCTTAAGATGATCAACAAAAATGAAAGCCATTTAGCTAAAGGCTTTATACCTTAAACCAGTTATGGAGATGCATCTCCTGCAGAGCGAGTCTCTCATCTGGGTCTGGCTGCAGACAACCGCAGATCATCTGGCAGCATTCTGTGCAGAAAGAAGAATGGGGTGTTTAAGGGTAATAGTTTATAGACCTTATTCTACAATGCCGAAGTGCACCAGTACTTCCGATTCAGTTGCCTATGGGAGAAATGACTAGGAATAATAAACAGTCAAACTGCTCGCTCTACAAACAAGTGTGTTCATGACTGTACATAAAAAGTAGAATGATATAATAAGACAATGTCGGTGTGCAACATTAACCAGCATAGCAAGCAGTTTTTACACATCTTAAAATCTGATTACATTACATTATCAGATAGATTACAATGGTTGCGCACGCTTGTACGTCAAAAATAGTTATAAGACCTGCTCTCTTTACACTTTGATGAAGCTCTCACCTTTTGACAGGTCAGTTCTAGTCCAAAGATAGTCCCTTATCAAGGAGTGGTCGGAGACAGTGGGTAAAGCCCAACACATCATTGCGAACAGGACGATCCCTAGAGACCAAACAGTCGCCGGCTGTGCATGGTACCTGCCATACAATTCGTACTCCGGAGGGAAGTATTCTCTTGTGCCTAGAAAAAAAATATCATCCAATGGTTTATACATTTAAACCGAATCTTTAGTATGTTATTTTTATGACAACAAAGTTCATAACACTTACCACAGAAGACTTTGTAGCCTGATTCCTTTGCGATCGCACCACAGCCGAAGTCTATTAGCTTTACCTCCAAAGTGTCTGGATTCACCAGGAGGTTTTCAAGTTTTATATCCCGATGGAAGACACCGCGATTAAAGCAAACGCTCACAGCATGAATGGCCTGCCGCATTATATGGCGTCCCGTCTTCTCATCAAGAGGTCCGTTGTTGTGGTTTAAGAAGCAAAACAAGTCCATACAAGGTATGGGTCGCTCCATGATTATAACGTAGTGGTCATCGTTGTCCTCCCAGTCTAGGAGTTTGATAATCTCGGGGACGTAGGGACCATTGTTGGCCATGATTGTCAGGGCAATTTCTGTAGGGAGGGGTTTGTCATAACCAGGCTAAAGGAGAGAAATTATGACAATTAGATGGTTTCCTAAAGCTCTCTTAATGAAAACTCAATTGTAATCTGACATTAACAGACATATAAGGCTCTGAAACAATCTAATCAAGTGTATTTATCCAAATACTGTTGTAAATGGAGTCTTTAGCTTATCTACTGTTTTTTTTTTTTCTTCAGATGTTTTATGTAGTAGGCCAATAGTTTCACAAAACCATTTTGTTTTCAATTCTGTTTTAATTTCTACATGAAAAAGTCTAGTTTAGATGTAAGCTGCTCGTTCTTCATGTGTGCTGTCATCTTTGTTTAGATCATGATGCAATTACAGTGGTTACCTCTAATTTTAAATGGAAAGCACAAAACAAAACAAAACAAAAGCCTTACTTTACTTGCTTACGTACTTACTAAAAAGACATGTTTCGTTTACTATATAACGTCTTCAATCCCATTTTGTCCCATCCTAAGAAAATCAAATCTAGAATCAAATCAAATCATGACATTGAATTGTATCTGGACCACTCACCACTGTGATTTCCTTCATCTTCGATGACTTTACAGTACATTTCACAGCAACCTGATCAACAAAGCAAATAATTAGCAGTTAGCATGTGGTAGAAGGTTTAAACAAAGTAATGATACAGCAATGTTTTGTTAGTGAAAGCACCTTAAGTCCATCCCTGCGGCGTGTGGCTTTGTAGACAGAGCCGAATCCACCTTTGCCCAGCTTGTCACCAATTTTGTAATGCCTTAAAATGATGTCTGTTAAAAAATAAACAACTGTAGTCAGTATGATGTACGATGTACAGTACACAGTATGATGTACAATTTTATATACATCATATATATATATATATATATATATATATATATATATATATATATATATATATATATATATATATTTTTTTTTTTTATATTATATTTATATATATATATATATATATATATATATGTTTTATTTATTTTTTATTCACGTTTGTAATACTAATAATAATTCCTATCTTACCATCTTCTGTGTCGTCCTCCTCTAGCTGCTCAGCAGCAGGGACATGGTCCTCTAAAGCAGAAGCTGTAATATGAACATATACATATATAACTATAGGTAATATATTTGTACATATTACATATTTGCTTATTTTTTACTACTTATTTTTGTACATATGTACGTATTTGTAATGCAAATGGTTAAAAAACATATATAAATGGCCATCATTTAACATATATGACACATTTTATATGCGAAATCCAAATATGAACTTGTATGTCATATTTGTAATTTGCATAGATTTTCATAGATCACATTTCTATAGAGCATATTTATAGAGCATTTTGAGGGATGTAAACATTAACAGTGGTTCTAACATATATCCTGTTTTACATTTTTAATTTCCACAGCTTCCGAGAATACAGAAATTTCCACATATTGATAAATATTGCTGTGATAGCTGTTTTAACGTTAAGTTATGATTGGATTTGCTTTTTGTTAAGGTTATGAAAAAGTTTGACATCAAGCAGGAATTGTTCATGGGCCAATGACATTAATACATTAAAATGGTATACACAAGACCAGTTATAAATTATTACTTGATTAGATATTTGGCTATTAAACAATCCTTGTATCATAATCACTTGTGAGTGTGATTTTACCTCTACTAGACTTCGAAGTGAAGAGACAAGTGACTCTCTTCCAGAAGCCCTTTTTTTCCTTTTTCGCTTCAGGAACCTCATTAGGCCCAATGGGTGTTTCAATGGGCTGACAAAAAACTTTTTGTTTTAACAGGGCTTCATGGTATTCCTTCGTGGCCTGGACGAGGTCGTATGTTCTAGTCTTGCAAAGGAAGTCTGGCCACTTCCAGAAGCCCTTTTTTTCCTTTCTCGCTTCAGGAACCTCATCAGGCCCAACAGGTGTTTCAATGGGCTGACAGGAAACTTTTTGTTTTAACATGGCTTCATGGTAGTCCTTCGTGGCTTGGATGAGGTCGTATGTTCTAGTTTTGCGATGGAAGACTGGCCACTTCCAGAAGCCCTTTTTTGCCTTTCTCACTTCAGTAACCTCATCAGGCCCAACTGGTATTTCAATGGGCTGACTAGAAACTTTCTGCTTCAACATGGCTCCATGGTAGTCCTTCGTGGCCTGGACGAGGTCGTATGTTCTAGTCTTGCAAAGGAAGTCTGGCCACTTCCAGAAGCCCTTTTTTACCTTTCTCACTTCAGGAACTTCATCAGGCCCAACAGGTGTTTCACTGGGCTGACAAGACACTGTCAGTGAACTGTGCTCAAACTCCATGATGACAAATGTTTTCTGATAACAAACTGTAATAGTAAACCGATCAATCTGCAACTCGAAATGCCAAAACTACAACTCACAAAAGCAAGTAGTAGAATGTCAGGCGATGATGTCATCCAGGCGCATTCTAAGAATTCTAATATGGAATGCTTTGGGCTGTTGTTATTTTTCAAATGTTTTAATTTGTGCAAGTTTGAAATGAATGGGATCCTTTGCTGTTTTGTGTTTATAGTGGTTTGTAATTGCAGCACAGGGTTGCTTACAGGCTAAAATTATTAAGAAACTTGCATGGAGGAGTACATTAGATGTCAATATTTTGCCAATTGTATTGTATTGGGTCAATATTTGATGGCAGCTTCATACACATGCTGCTATTTGTGTTGTTATTAATGTTAAAAGAAGACTTGTAAGCATAACAAGTATACATACATATGAATGTATACGTCCCTTAATTTGTATATACATTTTTAATGAGGTCCAAATTATCAAGAATAGAATACATACATACATACATACATACATGCATACATATATACATACATGCATGCATATTTATTTATTTATCTGTTTAATAAAATTTTTCCTGTACAAGAGATATTTTACTGTTCATGTCCTTTTGATTTTAAAAGGACTTCATTCATTCATTTATTCATTCATTCATTTATTCCTGTATTCATTCCTTCCTTCATTCATTCATTCCTTCCTATCTTCATTCATTCATTCATTCATTCATTCATTCATTCATTCATTCATTTATTTATTCCTGTATTCATTCATTTATTCATTTATTCCTGTATTCATTCATTCATTCATTCATTTATTCATTCATTCTTCTGTAAATGTTTATTTACTATTCATAAATACAAATTTATAATAAATTAATAAAAAAATATTGATAAATATTTATTTATTCATTTATTTATTAAGAGAAAGACATGTTGTCTCTCAATAAATTGTCTTTTAAAAGGTTTTATTAAAATTCATAAATATTATTTATTGCTATTATTTTTGGTTAATTTAACTTAATTTTTCCACAAAGACACACATTTTTAACTTTCATTCATTCATTTTCTTTTCGGCTTAGTCCCTTTATTAATCAGGGGTCACCACAGTAGAATGAACCGCCAACTTATCCAGCATATGTTTTACGTAGCGGATGCCCTTCCAGCCGCAACCCAACACTGGGAAACATCCATACACTCCCAATCACACAGATACACTAAGGCCACTTTAGCTTACTCAATTCACCTATACCACATGTCTTTGGACTGTGGGGGAAAACGGAGCACCCAGAGGAAACCCATGGCAACACGGGGAGAACATGCAAACTCTACACAAAAATGCTAACTGACCCAACCAGGGCTCGAACCAGTGACCTTCTTGCTGTGAGGCTTTCGTGTTACCTACTGTGCCACCGTAATCCCCCCATTTTTTATTTTAATTTATTTAATATTAGGAATTTTAATTTAGGGAATTTTTTTTATCTTTTAATTTGTTTCATATAATTGGTCAAGAATAGTTTCAAATTATGAAGTGTGTATTAACATTAACACTATTTTTCATATTTATATCTGTTCTTGACTCACTTTATATTGTACTGTTAACTACTGTAAACTAACATTAACATAGAAAATATTGCAGTGCACTTATTGTGTAGCTGCATCTATTTATTTTGTACTTGTATTTTAAGATACAACTATAGTGTGGTATTTCAGCTATAATCAATTTCTGTGAATATAACTCCTTAATATAACCTTAACCCTGAAACCTACCCATAACTCTAAACTTGCCTCTAACCTTCACTATAATGTCACCTAAATACAGTCCAATACTGTACAAACATAAGCACATTATATCAATAGTTAAATACACCTAATATAAGCTAGGACATTTATTTACTGACTACATTTTGTTGTTGTTGTTGTTCTTCTTCTTCTTCTTATGACCTTTAACATCATATTGTCCACACATAAAGCAAGTTATCCGGAGTTGCCCTTTATTTTGTATTTGTTATATGTTGTTAAGCCATTAGTCTCAGCTTCTCCGTCAGATGTTTAGCTTAATAAAAACTGGCACATTTCAGCTATGCAGGCAGCACCAGGAAATCAGTATGATGCCAACGCAGAGCCTTACAGGAAGTTTGAACCTCACACAGACCTACTGTAGCTTGCTAATAATAAGGAGAGGAAGAGGCCTGGCGGATGTGAGAGGAGGAGAGAAAGAAAGAGAGCTGAGAGTGAGAGAAGAGGCGGTGAATGATATTAGAGTTTGGAGGAGGAAGTGTGTGGAAAGGTTATTGAGAAAATATGACTTCATATCTCTTTGCTTATGCTCTGAAGCACAATCAAATTGACTTGAGCACTTCATTTGATCACATTGGAATATGTGTATGGATTAAAGAAAGATGTATCCGGAATGTTTTGTGTTGATATTTCTACATCACTAACCCTTTACATTTGCCATGGTAAAATACATTTTTTTTTTTTAACAGATGATTTGATTGACAGTGTGTATTTACAAAGGGGATGTATTGCTTAGCCAAATTTGCCTGCTTTACTAAATTTAACACAGTTTCACACATTTATTGACAGTTTTCACACATACACACAATCTGGCGTGAGACTGAGCACACCCACCTCTCCTGCACTCATTGGATAAGGCTTTTAAATGAGTTTTTCTATATGGATGAATTGGAAACATAAACTCAAGTCTGAATTATTGTGCCATAGAAGGAAGAGCTTAAATTTACGGGAGAACCTTTTTGTAAGAGCTACAATTCATCCTGCAGTGGCATCACATTATAGAGATTGATTTATTTTCCTTTTTTGTTCTTATTGTACTTTTTAAAACATATTTATTTTATGATTATTGCTCTATTGAAGTTTTATCAAATTAGCAAATGCCACAGGATATGATAATATTTCACTAAAGAAGTAAAAGAAAAATTATCGGCCACTTTATTAGGTACACCTTACTTGTACAGAGTTAGACCCCCTTTTGCCTTCAGAACTGCCTTAATCCTCTGACATAGATTCAACAAGGTATTGAGAATATTCTACTGAGATTTTGGTCCATATTGACATAATAGCATCATTGCTGCAGATTTGTCGGTTGCACATCCATGATGTGAATCTCCCGTTTCACCACATCCCAAAGGTGCTCTATTGGATTGAGATCTCTTGACTGTGGAGGCAATTTGAGTACAGTGAACTCATTGCCATGTTCAAGAAACCTTAATGACATGGTGTGTTATCTTGCTAGAAGTAGCCATTGGAAGATGGTGTACTGTGGTCATAAAGGGATGGACATGGTCAGCTAAAATACTAAGGTAGGCTGTGGTGGTGACATAATGATCAGTTGATCCTGATAGTCCCAAAGTGTGCCAAGGAAATATCCCCCGCACCATTATACCACCACCACCAGCCTGAACCGTTGATACAAGGCAGGATGGTTCCATGCTTTCCATGCCAAATTCTCACCCTACCATCTAAATGTCACAGCAGAAATCGAGACTCATCAGACCAGGCACGTTTCTCCAATCTTCTATCGTCCAATTTTTTGTAAGCCTGTGCAAATTGTAGCCTCAGTTTCTTGTTCTTCGCTGATAGGAGTGGCACCCGGTGTGGTTTTCTGCTGATGTAGCCCATCTGGCTCAAGGTTGGATGTTTTGTGCGTTCAGAGATGCTCTTCTGCATATCTCGGTTGTAACGAGTGGGTATTTAAGTTACTGTTGCCTTTCTATCTAGCTCAAACCAGTCTGGCCATTCTCCTCTGACCTCTGGCATCAACAAGGCATTTGCTACCACAGAACTGCCACGCACTGGATATTTTCTCTTTTTCAGACCATTCTCTGTAAATCCTAGAGATGGTTGTGTGTAAATCAGTTTCTAAAATACTCGGACCAGCCTGTCTGACACCAACAACCATGCCACATTCAAATCACCTTTAAATCACCTTTCTTCCCCATTCTGATGCTCGGTTTGAACTGCAGAAGATCGTCTTGACCATGTCTATATGCCTAAATGCATTGAGTTGCTGCCAAGTGATTGTCTGATTAGAAATTTGCTTTAATGAGCAGTTGGACAGGTGTACCAAAAGTGTCGGTGTAATAAAGTGGCCGGTGAGTGTATGTTCCATTGCATGCAACATACTGTACATCTTTGTTTACTATACCCATTTTCCTACTGTATAGTTAATTTCCCTTTCAAATAGTTTGTAATAAATCTGACAGAATCCCTTATCGGTTGCCTGAGGTGCCCTAAATAAGTCTGACGTAGATTATATAGGCCCTCATAAAAACTTCATGTAGCTGTGTCTGAAATCCCTGTCTGCAAACTCAGCAAATATGAAAGAATAAATAGTGAGGAGACAAGCCGTGTATTCAGCCCGAGCCACACATCATGTGACTGCCTGAGCTCTCGTTATATCGCATCAGTTACAATCTCTTCACCTCTGAAGCTGCTGGATTTAATGCCTCAGTCCAAGGCTAGTAAAGTATTTTGAAACGTGAGTATGTAGCGAGATCAAGCAGAGGGTTTAAGCTGCTAAGGGTCAGAGATTGAACATAATGATGCAAAATAGGTGTTTCATAATTGTAGTCTGTGACTTTTAAGTCATTTAACTCCAAATCTTCATTGCCTTCATCTGATCTGTAATTTGGCACATGGGCAGATCGCTTTTCTGCTAATGAATTACATGAAAAGGAGTTGAGGGCAACTTGTACATTCATTTTCAAGTCCAGGCTTTACTTTCAAACCGTTTTTGCACATCATTATGATGTGATTTAGGAAACATACTGTAACTGCAGTGTTTGTTGTTACTATTTACAAGTCTTTACCTTTTATGTAGTTTTCTTATTTTAAACCTTGCAGTTTGTAATATTTGTGTTAACAACATTAGAAGTATGAAACATTGAATAAGGAAACTCAAGTCTTTGTATTATGTTTTTTTTTTTTTTTTTACCTTCTCCACTGATGTACCTTACCACATAATATTGAAATACAAGCCTTTTTCATGAGGTTACAATCTCTGTTTCGTCTTACAGTATATGGCTTCATTAGAATTGTTTGTCTATGTCATTGAATTGTGTCCTTGCACACAACTGTACATAGAGTGAATGGTATAAATACCCATTTCTCAGAGTATCTTTGCCCTCGCATGGCACAGGGATTCCAGACCTCCTCTAGATTTAAACTAAACCCTGCAGCTAAGCCATTGGTGAACCACAACGTAGCTAAGCATGCCTCAGCGCTGAAGCCTAACATAGATCGCTCCGGATTTACGTCAGCCAGTGGGGTATGATTCCTCATGAGAGGACTGCCTGCATGTGGCATCTACATCCCCCCACGAACATGCAATATTCATCTCTGACGTTGCCATTTGTGCTGCATCCAGTGTCAAGGAGTGCGTTGCTTGACGCCACAATGTTCAGTACATTTAAAGCATTGTTCATTTTGTAGCTCTCTCAGCAGTAGCAATATTTGCTTTCAATAATGTCAGCGAAACAGTCATTATATCAGTTGCTAGTTTTAATTGAGCTGTGTTCAAATCACACTCACTGCTTAAGTGGGGGAAGGAATTTTTTTTCCCTTGTGGTCATTCAATAGCAATGGAGGCTGGTTTCCACAAACAGCTATACTACTCAGCATTCCCTTTATTGCATTTTCTAGTGTTTGCTAGCAGATTTAATTGCCTGTAAATGGACACATCTACCATCTTTGCATTCTCATCAAAAACATCAACTTTGCATATCCATCCTTTGCAAGTTTTCTTCACAGTTAGCAATAGGTATTCGCTTAAAGAGAAAGACAAACACATCCCAAACATTCAAATCTACTCTATATGCATTCATCCCATACAACCACTTAAATCTGCAAACTGCTGAATGTGTTTTTCTGACATTGAACTGATAAAGTTCATCCTATTCCTATTAATAATGAATGAACAATCTCTTAAGTTACATAATTTTAAAGAGCACTCCAGAAATAGATTGAGTTATCATTTTGCTGAAGTATTTTAAGCTTAGTAGTTAAATGTGTTGTGGAACATGGGGGGGAAATCATTGAAATAGAGGATCAAAACATGTTTTAGCTCCTCTGCCTTTAATTCTTAATTTCAAATCTCCTATTATTCCTTTTTTTACAGAAAGAATGGCTCTGCCTAAACTGCCAGACCCAAAGGGCTCTTTCCGGGCAACTTGGGGATATGCCACCTCCACCTTCTCCATCCAAGCTACCTGCCAAACACGAACCCACCCCTCCCTCCTCCCCAGCCTGTGCTACATCATCCACCCCTTCCTCTCCTGCACCCACTGCCATCCCTGCCAAAGGGCTTACACGGATGCCCAGCATAACTCAGGCCCCAGCTGACAAGTCTGAGCCAGTCTCAGCCAAAACCGATGCTAAAGAGGTCAAAAATACAGATGCAGAACAAGGGGTTACAGCAGAGCCTGTACCGAGGAGTACACAGGTAGTACCAGAGGAGAGCAAAGAACAAGCACTTGGCACCTTGACAGAAAACACTGAAGGCGTAACATCTCTACCTGAGCATACAGTTAATGAAGATGCCCCCCCTTTACATAGCGATTCAGACAAGAGAGCAGATGTTAAAGGGCCAGATGTAGAACAGGCTGAAGCTCTACAACAATCTGAAGCTCCTGCAGAGGTACAGAAGGCAGAGGAAAGTGAGCCAGAACAATGCCAAGTTCAAGAGCCAGAATGCACTAACACAGTTGAATTGGAGCCTGGAAGCGGTCAGGAAGCACCTATATTTGATAATACTCAGACCCTACTGGTTAGTGACAATGAAGCTATTCAAGAAAAAGACATAGAGCCACAATCCACTGAGACATTAGAGGCAGCCACACAGATTGAAATTACAGAGTCTAGTGCAAGCTCTCCTATAAGCACTGAACCACACAGTCAGACTACAAATAGACAAGCTGGCGAGTTCACACAACCCTCACATGTAGATTTAGAAGATAGCAACCCTGTAAATGAAATCTGTATTGAGACAGCAACTGCTGATCCTGATCAGAGAAGCATAGGGGATGTGCCAGAGAGGAAACCTGAGGCCTCTGTGCAAATCGAAGCACCAGCAACTGGGCCTAGTGATGATCAACTATCCCATAATATTACTGACCAGGAACAACCAGAAAATAAAACAAATCAACTTAAACCTGTGGAAATTGAGGTTGTAGAGCAGGACATTATAGATAACAAATTACTGGAGCTATCACCCCAAAATAATTTAAATGTTTGTGACACAGAAGCGCTAATTGCACAAATGCCAGAGACAAAACTCCCATTGGATGAGTCAGAAGTCACTAATACAGGTTCTTGTCTTGTGGGAAATGACATTTCTGTTGATAAAAAAGATGAAAACTCTGAGAAAAATGTAAAAGAAGATAAGACAAATGTAGACAACAGGTCACAGTTAGATGAACCCACATCATCTCTAGTTACTGAGGTCAACTTCACAGAAGACATATTGGCAAATGGTGCAGCAAATGTTAGCAAACTTAGTCCAAATGAGCAATGCACTGAAGAGCTCTTTGAGGAAAAAGTGGATAACCCACTGGAAAAAGAACAGATGAGTGCAGGCAAACCAGAGCTGGGAAAATGCATGCCAGATCAAACAGGTGGAGATTTAGAGATCCTTGAGAACACAGACCAGAATGTCACTCTTAAGACTGAGTCTGACAACAAAAAAATAGATTTTAGCTCTGAAAGCACTTTCTATGAACAAGAGACAAATTTTAATAAAAACATAGAAGAGAGCAACAATGGGGATGCATGCCCTCCAGCCCTTCAAGAGGGTGCTCCTGAACCAGAGAAGGAAACTACAGAAACAGAGAAAGTTCATGTGAATAAAGCAGAATCAGATACTGATATTACAGAGAATGTGACAGAAAGAGTAGTCATTGAAGATGAACTATCATCTGGTAATAATAAAAATGTTACAGAGACAGTAGAACAATTATTGCCAAAAGAGAAGGAAATTCCAGACAGGGTGACAGAAAAGCCTCGAGAAGAGTCTGACGTACTAGGTAGCCTTTCTCATCAAAAAATAGGAGTCTCCTCGTCCAATGTTTTTTGTACAAAGGACGACATACCACCAGTAATTGAGATGCACCATACACAACAAGCTCAAACTCCAGCTATAACTGAGATAGCAGAAAAATTAATAGCAGAAGAGATTAATATTTGCCAGATTCCAGAATCTTTAATGGAAAATGGTTCAGAACAGTCTGTCATGCCAGGGGCTATTAATAGCCAAAATATTGAAGTTCCCTCATCCACTCCAGTCAGTAAGAATGAAGACATAAAAACACTAATTACATCTGAAGAGATTCAGTCAACACAACAATCCCAAACATTTGTAACTGACCTGGAAATCACCCCAAAATCTAAACTAGAATCTAGAGTTGAATGTGTACCCGATGTAGAATTAGAATCCCCACCCTCTACATTTAGCCAACAGGAAAGAAACAAATCAGAGCATGGGATGTTGGCATCTGAACAAGAGAAACAGGATGATGTTCTACAGCCATTGATAAAGACTAATAAAATTGAATCTGAAGAGGTAACTGTAATAGTAGCTGTAGAGGTATACAGTAGTCAATATTTGAAGTGGATAAAGAAAGTTTTTTTTTAATTATCTTAAGACAAGAGAGGATGTTGTTCAATAGAATTGGGACAACATTGATGAAAAGTTTTGATCCACTTCAATTGTTGGATACTATAGATTTATAGATGTAGAATATTTAGCTTTATTATCTTAATAGCTGCAATATTCAAAAGTTTTAGTCTAGTTCTTTTTCTTATTTATTTATTTCAAGGTATTTTATTGTGCCTTAAAATCATAATTTGTTGAATTTTAATTTGTTTCTCTTGTTTTGCAGAATAAAGAAGCTGCCGCCCCAGTAAAAGAGAATGAGCTACTGAAGGAGCCCAGCGAGAAAGATAAAGAAAGCAGCCCCACAAGTCCTTCAGACCTGGCCAAGCTTGAAAGCACTGTCCTTCCAATACTAGAGGCACAGAAATCACCTAAAGACGAATCAAAATCTGAAACTCCAAAGGTCAAAAGGCGACTGGAGGTTTTGCCAATGTCACCTGAACCCAGTTCAGAAGATGATCTACATGGAGAAACTAAAGAGCAAACAAATAATGCTCCAAAAAAGGAGCGTAAAAAACTTCTTATTCCAACTGATATCCAAGGAGATTCTTTTGAGGACAGTAGTGAAGGAGAACGTTCACCTGAACAAAGAGAAAAGACTATTGGAGATAAAGGAGAAATTGAGAGTCCTATGGATGAAGAGGATTTCATAAGGAAGCAGATCATCGAGATGAGTGCAGATGAGGATGCGTCACCCTCTGATGAGGAAAATCTTGTCAGACGGAAAATCAAAGATCAAGAAAAAAAACAAATGGATAAAAACGCAAGGAAAGATGACAAAGAGAAAAGTGAATCAGGCAAGACAAGACGTCTTCTCAAAAGCACGAGTATCAGTCCAGAAGATGAACCTGAGCGGAAAAGTATTATCTCTGTAACTAAGATTGAAGAATTAGGTAAAGGAGAGCAGCCTTCAGCAGACAGTGGAGCTGGCATACGACATTTCAAAACAATTGAGCTTAACAGTACAGCAACTGTACGCCAGACATCAGATGACGGTGAGCCAGAGAGCCTTACAGACTCTCCTGATGACAGATCAAGAGGCGAAGGCTCTTCCAGTTTGCATGCATCCAGTTTTACCCCTGGAACGTCTCCAACATCTTTGTCTTCTCTTGATGAAGACAGTGACAGCAGCAGCCCAAGTCATGTTCGATCCAGTGGTGAGGGCAAACAGCAGAGGAAAGCAAAACACCGGCAGCCAGGTCAGATGCTTCCTACCATTGAGGATTCATCAGAGGAAGAGGAGTTGCGAGAAGAAGAGGAGCTTCTGAGAGAACAGGAGAAGCAAAAGGGCTCAGGAAAAAAGTCAAAGAAAGACAAAGAAGAGATAAGGGCACAGAGAAGGAGAGAAAGGCCTAAAACTCCTCCAAGTAATCTCTCACCAATTGAGGATGCATCTCCCACAGAAGAGCTAAGACAGGAGGCAGAAATGGAGGAAATCCGCAGGTCTTCCTGCTCAGACCTCTCCCCAAGCATAGATTCAGAACCAGAGAGTTTTGAGATACTCCCCGAGAAAATTGTTGCTGTCCAAAAAGTTTATCAGCTACCAACATCAGTCTCGCTGTATTCTCCCACAGATGAGCAACATGCTGATAATCAGTCCAAAGAAAAGGGAAAGCAATCATTAAAAACGGCAGAAGAGGCATATGAAGAGATTATGCTTAAAGCCAAATCTCCTACTAATGAGGGAAAGGAATCTCCACCTGGTAAAGTATCTCTGTATGGGGGCATGCTAATAGAAGATTATGCCTATGAGTCTCTTGTTGATGATGCATCCTGTGAGCAGGAGCCAGAAAAGCTTAATGTGTCAGAGAAACCAAAAAAACCTCTAAGATCTCCTGATGAGGTTTATGAGGATATGATGCAAAGAAAAGAGATTATGATTAAGAAACATGAGCTAAAGCATGATAAGCCAATGGAAGATGTACCTAAACCTGAAACCGAGTTGGTCAATACTGTTTCAAGCAAAGAGACTGTTTCATCAAGCATAACAGGCCAGTCTGGGAAGGATGGAAGGCCTTTATTAGATGCAGAGGCAGCCTATGAAGAACTTATGAAAAAGAAAAAAGCTGTGCTGACTCCAGGAACAAGCCCAACTCAAGCAGGCCCTGATCTCAGTGGCATGGCACAAGGGACAACTGGAGTTCAAGTTGAGAAAACAGATACAACACCTGTACGGCGAATACTGCCCATACCTGATCTGAGAGTGACACAGTGCTCATCTGGTGAAGAGGAATCCGGTGAAGAAAACTTTGCAGATCAAACACAGGATTCTGACAAACCTACAGTGTCAACTACAAAGACTGCATCAGAATCAGCTGTGGATGAGGCTGCTCAGAAAACATCTGCCTCAGAGCCAGTTGCAGATGATTTGTCATTACAAAGAGAAGTAAAATCACCTGTAATATCAAGTGACTCAAAAGATGCCACAGAAAAAGATGTAGGAAATGAGCAGGCAGGTGTTGTTGACTTGTCCAAGTCATCAACCCCTAGTCAAATTGACACTTTTTCAGCATCAGCCCCTAGTGAAATTTCTGGACAATCTGCCCCTGTAGTTGTAAGTGTATCACCATTGTCCACCGTACCACAATATATAGTATCTTCTGTACCTTGTGTTGTATCAACTGCTCCACCGGTTCCCCCCAAACCTGTAATACTACGCAGAGCTGCATCTCTGGAAAAAGAAGAAATTCCAGTTCCTCCACCCCTTCCTCCCCCAACACTTCCTAAACCATCTGTGTATCCCAAAAAGACTCCACCACAAGTTCCCCCAAGAACTACTCCAGTTGGCATGCCAACCACAGGAGACAGTGTACCAATAAAACAGCCTCTAGGTCAAGGCTACAAGCCCCATGTTCCCCCTCCTGTACCACCAAAGCCGTCCTCTATCCCTGCAGGCCTAAACTTCAGTCACAAGCAAGGGGAAAGTTTTAAACCTCCCATAGCTCCCAAGCCCATGGCCGGTGCTCAGCCATCCTTAACAGCCCACACTCCCACAAGACCTACAATACTTACTACAAGCAGTGCAGACAACGTCCTTAACTTGAGTCCTTCTGCTGAGAGTAGGACAGGAACCACATCTCCCCTTAAGTCTCCTACATCACCCAGGTTTGGCAAAGTTTTGCGTGACACATATGTTGTTATTACTTTGCCATCTCAGCCCAGTTCACCTACAGAAGGTATCACAACCCAAGCATCAATAAGTCCTAGCCAAGAATCACATCAAAAACTGCCTCCTTCACCACCTCAACCAACTCAGCAGTCACAAACAACTAGAGTACCACTGGCATTCACACGGATAACTGAATCTATTGAAAGTCAAGAAATTTGTGGTCCAGAGAAAGTAGTTTCTAGCATGAGTCATGTCTATGAGGCTATTTCAGCCTCAACACAGCCTCAAACGGTTATTCCAAATGTTGGTGTTCAGGTAGTTACCACCGAAGTCCAAAGAACCACAGTCTCTGTTGTTCATGAAAGAACACCACCTCCACATCCCATGCCAAGAGCCACTGGCATTTCTGTTGTTCAAGAAACTACTAAACCTGAAGCAGTTCAAATACAGAATGGTCATGCCTATCATCCTGGTGAAGTAGTGGATCTCCGAACCCCAAAAATAGATGCA
The DNA here is from genome assembly GCF_052040795.2 of Danio rerio. NCBI lineage: Eukaryota > Metazoa > Chordata > Actinopteri > Cypriniformes > Danionidae > Danio > Danio rerio. The sequence continues at coordinate 11,960,657 of NC_141024.2, forward strand.
GTAACATCCATGAAAGGTATAGATCTGTCTTCCTCTGAATCAAGGCGACAGTCTCTTGCTGTTGATAGTGGTGGACGTCAACAAAGTGCTGTGCAGTCATCAGTAGTGAACCTAAGTACTGACACTTCTTCAGTTTCAGTGGTTACCGACAACATAACAATCCTCACGTGCACAGCCACTGTAGCTTACGGTAGTGATGCATCTCTGGCTACATCAGTGCCTCTCCAACTTACAACAGCGAAATCGTTTGAGCCTGTGTCTCAAATTATTTACAGACCTGTGGATTGTCAACCAGAGAAACCCATAAATCTCTCTACAACCATGGGTAAAACTCACTCTCTTCCTGTAACAATAGCTCCTACAATGGCAAACAATGGCATTAGTGCAGCTTTACCTCCTAACCTAGAAACAGGCTTATCAGGTGCAGTTGACCTTACCACAGTGAAACCTGCACAGACCATGGTTGCAATGAATGGGTCCACTGCAGCAGTGGTCACTGCTGTAATTGCAGAGGATGATGGAAAACCTGTTGATCTTACAGGTGGAAGAAGAGCAGTTTGCTGTGATGTAGTCTATAAGCTTCCTTTTGCAAGCAGCTGTGCTACTCAGCAGCCCTCAGCTCCGTTACCAGAGGATCGCTTTGGCTACAGAGATGATCATTATCAATATGATCGTTCTCCTTATGGTATGAGAGGTCTCGGTGGCATTAAACCCTCAATGTCTGACACAAATTTGGCAGAGGCTGGTCTTTTTCTATATAAAAGTAAGCATAGCTATGATTACAAGGATGCCACTGAAGGTGCTGTAGACCTGACATCTGGAAAAATGTCTGTCGGAGGTCAGTATGGCATTGAAGATCTTTCTTCTTGTTATCAGTTTGAGTTACCTTTACTTATTCCCAGCTGATTTTTCATATGCATGTTTTTGTTTTGTTTTTTGCATGCCATTTTCCTCCATTTTGGATGTTTTTGCATGTCATTGCATGCATTTCAAAATAAATTTTCTCATTTTCCATCCTTTGAATGCTGCATGGAAACCTGCATGCTTTTGCCTTTGCACTTTTGTATGTGCTGAACTGTAATCTAACAAAATGAACTTTCAACAGGTGAGGCTGTGGACTATTCAAGCAAAACTACAGGAGTATGCACTGGAATGACAGTTCCACAGTATACACAAGCCAGAATTACTTCAGTAGTTGGAACTAACTATGGGGTGTCTAGTGTCCTGAGATCTTCCAATGGTATTGTTTATTCTTCTGTAGCAGCACCAGTACCTTCTACCTATGCCATAACTACCCAGCCTGGATCTATTTTCAGCACATCCTATAATACTCTATCAGGCATGCATACAAGTGACACTATGCCTTCATTGTCAAATCTGCAAAATCAGCCTCTCACTAGATCCCATAGTTTTCTTTCAACTATTGCTTTAACCACAGCAGAAGGGCAAATTGACCTACCCTTAAATCTGGAGACTAGTGCTTCAAGGGCTGGCCTGTCCTCAACTCTCTCTGGTGAGGTTTCTACAGTCACCACAGTGACAGGACTAGATACATACACAAATGCTTCACTTGATGCAATTGCAGCATCTTTAGAAGCTCTGTCTTCACCCATGGTTCCAGGAGATGGACAGTACCAAATGGAGCGTGAGTTTCTTGAGCTTGAGAAAATAAAGCAGCAGCGCTTAGCTGAAGAGCTTGAGTGGGAGAGGCAGGAGATACAGCGTTTCCGTGAGCAGGAGCAACTTCTTGTGCAGAAGGAGCTGGAAGAACTTCAGGCCATGAAACAGCAAATATTGTGTCAGCAAGAAGAAGAGAGACAAGCCCACCTAATGATGCAAAAGGAAACTTATGCGCAGCAACAGGAACAGTTAGAGCAGATCCAAAGACTTCAGGAACAGCTGAGGCAACAGTTGGAGGAACAGAAGTTCAGGCAAATGTATCCAGGTGAAGTCTTGCCAGAGGCTCTTGTTGTCACAGGAGAAAGAAAGATGGACAGTGGCTGCCAGACTGATGAAGAGGATAATACCGAAAAGGCCTACACTGCAGGTAGAAAGAAGAAAACCACAAAGAAAAGTGTTGATAGCTGTGTACAGACAGATGATGAAGACCAGGATGAGTGGGAAGTTCCTGCTCGAGGCAGGCGCAGTAGACCACGTGGTGGTAAAAATGGCATGGCTGAGAGAGGTGCTGTTTCAGTTCAAGCCCTAACTGAGATATCTGTACAAACAGACTCTGGAACACTAAGGGGGCACTCTGTGCAGGTAGATGCCAGAGTAGATTATCCTGACTCTGACAGAACATCATCTCCAAAGAGACGCCCCATTCCACTTGATATTGGCCAATCCCCTCTCCTCAAAGCAGATGCATCCACTCTTCAGGTTGCTCCAGGTCCCCCAAAATCCCCAAAAGTACTGTACTCTCCAATTTCCCCTTGTGTATCCCCTAGTAAATCCCTTGAGTATTTGTCCTATGAGAAACCCCTTGGTGAAACAAGCCCACAGAGAATACGTTCTGTCACAGATTTATCCAAAGGTCCACCAACAAGTCCTAGGGCTCCCAAGGTCATACAGAGGTCAATGTCTGACCCCAAACCCATGAGTCCAACTGCAGAAGAGAGGGCAGCAGCAAATTTCCAGTATTCTGAGAGTTACTCTGTGAGTATACTTGATATAGTACATTTTAAATGTTGGAAAATTGCTTTTCGTGGATTAAATCTTTTTCAATCTCTTTCAACACTTTTAAATAGTTTGGTATTTATTTTTTGTATATATTCATACTGTTGTTTAGCTCTTATTGATTTTAAGTAATTGTAGTACTGCCATATTATTTTCTTGTTTTTTAATGTTGCTCTAGGCCTCAGTTGCATTGGCATACTCACTGTCTTTTATTCTTTTCTGTGCTTGTTGAATGCCCTATGAAGGCATTGCAGCAGCACCGTGTTTGTTTTTTATCCTCAATGCATGCCTGTCAGGAGTAAACAAAATCCTCAAGAGACTTATTTTTGGCCATGCAGTTTTATTTTTAATCAAAGTGGAGAGCTTGGGTGTTGGTTTGTCATTTTTAAAGGGCTTCTATGACTTCACAATTAAAGCTTTTAATGTACTACTTTTGTTCTTAATTGCTGATCAGTTGTTTTATTTGACATGCATAGTGTTTTGTAACACTGATGTTGCTCTTTTACTTGTCCTTTAAGGCAAAGGGATCTCCAAGTGGAACTCCATCTGGCACCCAAAAGAAAGTTAAGAGAACCCTCCCTAACCCACCTTCAGAGGAAGAAGCAGCAAATGCTGGTCAAGCAGCCTACAGCACTGGTTCAGCTCGTCGCCGTCTTTGCCGGAGCACTAACATGGCACGAGCAAAAATCCTACAGGACATAGACCGTGAGCTAGATCTGGTTGAAAGGGAGTCTTCCAAACTGCGTAAAAAGCAAGCTGAACTGGATGAGGAAGAAAAGGAGATTGATGCCAAGCTGCGATACCTGGAGATGGGCATTAACCGACGAAAGGATGCATTGCTCAAAGAAAGGGAGAAAAGGGAAAGGGCCTATCTGCAGAGTGTTGCAGAAGACCGTGACTACATGTCTGACAGTGAGGTGAGTAACATTCGTGAGACTAGAGGTGGAGAGGATATCGGTGGACATGGGCTTGAGAGACCACGAACTGCACCCCAGTCAGAACTTGATGAGTTTGTTCCTCCACAGACCAAGCATGACCAGTATGGAAAATATTCCCAGTACCAGTACTCTCAGTACCAGCAGTCCCTGTACCAGCCTCAGTCACCATACCAATCCCAGTCTATCTACTCTTCTGTTCCGTCTCTGACTGCCTCACAACAACAGAGCTACCACCAAATGCTCTTGCTCCAGCAGAAAGCCAGACAACAAGCTGCTCTCCTCTCTGAATTAGATTCTACAAAAATTGCATCTAGCTATGACACCTCATCTTACTTGGGAGGAAAATACAGCAACCACCTTGACTTGCATAGCTTAGAAGACCGTGCTGGCAGCATGGCAGTCAGTCCAATGTCCAATGTATCTGCTGACTCCTTCTATTCAGACCTAGATCAACATCAAACACCAAGAAGCTACATGCTTTTAGAAGATGCAGCAGAACTTGCCAAAAGCACTGGTAGCCTTTCATCCACCAGCTATGGCATTGCTGAAAGGGAACTGGCCAAAGCAGAGCGTCTTCTGAGACATGCTGCTGCAGATGTCAGTTCAGACTACCTGGGCAGCTCTTCCAGGCTCCATTCCTATGGTAAGGCCCAAGATGAAGAGGACCCAATGGAAGAGCCATTTGAACTGAAGCTTTTAAAACAGCAACTGAAACAGGAGTTCAGGAGAAGCACAGGGGGCACTGAAAGCTTAGAGCAGCTTGCTGGACTTTCACATCACTATACCCCCAGCACTGGGGTGTCTAGTGGAGGCTACAGGGCCTACCCTAAAACCGAGAAGTATAGTATTAGTAGACTGACCTTAGAGAAGCAGGCTGCCAAGCAACTCCCAACATCTATGCTTTACCAGAAACACAAAAACACCAGCAACATTGGCAAGTACTCCTCAATGCAGGATAGCAGGGGTCTAGAAACAGACTATAGTAGTTATCTTGGGTCCAGTAGCTCTTCTCCCAGGTCAAGCAGACTTATGCAGGATGAGATCACCTTTGGGTTACGGAAAAATATTGCCGAACAACAGAAATACCTGGGTTCCACACTTGGGGCCAATTTGGCAGGTTCACTCAATCTGGGTCAAAGCCTGAATCTGAGCCCAGGAATGAGGTCATCTTTAGGAGAAGACTCTTCTTATCCTAGTGGAAGCAGGTCTCGTCCTTCTTCTAGACCCTCATCCGTATATGGGCTTGACTTGTCCATTAAACGAGACCTCTCAAGTTCCTCTCTAAGGCTCAAAGCAGAAGGTGAAGCCTCTTCTGAGACCTCAGCATTCCAGACTCCCTCGGGCAGGTCAAAACCTACAAGCCTCCCTATTGTACAAAGTGGGCGTGGACGTATTCCTATCGTGGCACAGAATTCAGAGGAAGAGAGCCCACTGAGTCCAGTTGGTCAGCCAATGGGTATGGCACGGGCATCTGCAGGTCCACTCCCACCCATATCTGCAGACTCTCGTGATCAGTTTGGATCATGCATGTCTCTACAAGAATCTCAACAGCAACATCTCAGAGAAGATCCTTCAAGAGGACGTGGCTATGTGCTAATGGATGATCTGCAGGGCACCATGTCTGATAGTGAAGGTAATTTGTTTGTCCACAAACTGTCCTCTTGGAGAGATTCTACATACACAGTCTCAGTTTTTTACTTATCTGTGTTTCATCTTGCAAGTGCTTCTTCTAGTCTATATGAAGGCATTGGTTTTCTGAATACATTTGCTTTCTGTCTTGTCTGAGCTTGCTTATTCTTTGCTTAAAAATGGAAGCAATCACAATGTCACAGTTGTCTTCATAATCAAACTTCTACCGTATAGTATCATAGTTAATATGTTTGCATGGGATTTCTTCACAGGCTATCCTTCTGTTTCTTTGTGTATATGTCTAGTGCATGCTTTCATTTTCTCCGTGTGTTGTCTGAATGGGATTAAAAAAGAAAATTTGCACTTACACTAGTGGGACCTATTATAAATCTCTCTTGTCAGTAGCACAGAAATAGCCTTAAAAATTCTAGTTAAGGTGCTTGTAAAGAGTAGATCTGCATGTGTTTCTGATTAGTTATCTATTTAGTTATCTTAAAGTGCCTTCTAGCAAAGTCTCAGCATTATTCATCAAGTCGTAATGTTACTACACTGCTCTGTTTAAGGTCAGGCATTCATTCTTAAATTTATTAAATTAAGTTTCAGTTTCCTTCTGTAGAAATGTTTTTATTTCCTATTAATAGCATGTCATAGCCCATATAAAGGTCTATCTCTTAATGATTGATGATATTTTTCATGCATGTTGCTAGAATAGCGTGAGTAATTATTAACATGCCAGTTTGTGTTTGCATATTTGATGTTCAATTAATAAATAGAACAAGTGGTTTGCATGCCTTTTTCTGTCTGTTTTAAATAAACTCTTTCATTTTCCTGCACGTTTCATCTGCTTTCTTTTCATTCAAGAACTAATAAATGCCTTCAAATAGAAAGTGCTTTTTCTTAGCTTTGTTTACATTTTTTTTTTGGTGTGTTAATCTGTCATGAAAATATGACGGTAGATATTTTAAGATTGACAACATAGTTGCTTATATTATTGCATGCCCCTTCATGCAAAGTGCATGAAGTTCCATTAACTGCACTACATGTTACAAAATATGAATGTTGTAATTTTTAGGCAGTTTAGAGTTCAAGAATGACATCACCACTAAATCTGGAGCTCAAACCCAAAACATTTAACATGTATTTTTTGTTCATTTATGTTTAAAGTAACCCCATACATTTAACAGCATATGATGTGTTGTTCATCATATGTTCCATCTGGAAGTAAATGCATTTGCCTTGGTTGCAGCACTAAGTGAATCCCTGGTGGGTTTGAGCAGAGACGATCCAGGAAACTCACATGAGAATGTCACAAACGGTAGAGTATAACCACCTTAGACTCCTGCACGTCTCTCCCGTCTCCCCCACACCTCCGCTACCATGACCACCCACCTGCCAATCACCCATGAGCTGTTAGGCAACCAAATCGACCGCAAATTCATCTCCATAACAACATGTTGCAAGAACTATGATGAATTTGCACACTAATGTAATGCTGTGTTAGTGAATGCAGCTCTTGCATCTGTGATTAAATTGGAATTTCACACTCCTTTCTTTCTAAAAATAACCATCATTTGCTTATTTTAAGCTCCTACTATTTCAGCCTATTTGGTGGACAAATCATCATTCGTATAAAGCTAGTAATAGTTTTGCATATCAAGTCAATCTATTCTGAAGTACTGACTTCCTGATGAATCTGATTGCACTCATAAAGCTTGAAATATTACCACAAATACGTAGAACTCTTCGTTACAACAAAAGTAGCAGGAATAATAATACATCTTTCATATCATTTTACATCTCAATGTCAGGTCTGTAAATACTAAAATTGTCTGTTAAATGTTCATTCCTCTTGATGATGACATGAGGCCGATTATGCACTAATCCATAATGAAATACATCTGAAGTTGCCTTTGAGTCTTCTCAAGAAATGAATGATATATAACCTTTCTACATTGTCCAAAAAACTCTACACCAATGTAAAGTTGTATACCATGATATTTCCAATGCCTGTTTGTCATTAATCCTTTTTTATTTATAAAAAGAACTTTAGATGTTTGGAGATCTGTATAGTACCCTTGTAGTAAAGAATTCTGGCCCAGAGCACAGCGGGCATTCATCCGGCACTGGCTTACAATATGTGGGCCAAACATGGCCTGGGTTTGGCAAAGGTGGCACCATCTTTAAGGTGGCACATAAGCTTTGGGCCAGATGTAAAATATAGTATTTGGCCCCAATGTTAAAAATTGATATGTGGGCCTAAGTTTGGCCTGTCATGACCCAAGAAAAAAATTCTACCAATGTGGTCGATTTGAGAAAAAGCACGCCTATAGTGTGCCTAAAGGGTTTATCAATTTCATTGCAATCATGGCACACCAACCTACCTGGCCCAGTTATAAGTTATAATTAACTTGGGTGTGACTTGACCCAGATATAGTCCATGTTTGGCCCTTGTCTGGAAGCCAGACTTGGTCCAGTCATGCCCTGTAATTCACTGTGGCATGGGGGCCACGCAAAACTTGATTGTATGGGCCAAAGCTGGGCCAGAGAAATTTTGTATAAGATCAAATTGTTTTAGTTTTTTTTTTTTTTTTTTTTGTAAAAAAAAAATAAAGAATTGAGTCCTCAGGGTTTTTTAAGGTTTGCATGTGAGAATAACTGCTCCACTTTGTATAACCATTTCCTTTTCTGTCCCAGATGGCTCTGTATTGTTTGAATATAAGACATACGTACCTTAGCTGTTTCTAGTACCTGATATTACCAGAGGGCCCTTAGGGGTTTGTTTTCACAGACTGGCAAGCAAGACTTTAACGTTTTAATTTCCATCTGTTTTTCTGAAGCGTACCACCTGCGTCGAGAAGAAACCGACTGGTTTGATAAACCGAGAGACGGACGCGCTGAAAACGGACAAGGGATGGAGAGAAGACAGGTATTTGAAATAAAAATCAGCAAAATGCTATTGCAAAAGCATATTACAAAGATTGTAAAGAAATATTTGTCTGAATGTGCTTATGCATCTTTAGGGAAAGTTTCACTACCCGTTTCCTCATGCAAGAATAAAACTACTGAGGGATCCCAAAGATCGTAGTGTATCAGGTAAGACATGCAACTTGTCAAATACTCTATGCTACTTGGCATTCTGACACGCTCCAACAATGCAGACAGCTGCCCATGGTAAAAGAGGATCTGTTCGCCTACCAGGCAAGCATGGAGAAATGCCCGAGGCTTATGTCTATGCAAACATTAGTTTCGCCATGCTGAGATTGCATTGGCACAGTTTTATTTTAGGCCTACTACTAAACAACACATTATCCCTTCTCCAATTCCCCTTTAGCGTCCTCTTGTGGCGCTTCATTTTGCCAGATCATTGCACACGAAATGTCAACAGACACAAACCCGCTGAGCAAACAGCACATCAGCGGTCTTGCCCCCCTTCTTATGCTTTGGTATGTCACGTAGGTGGGGCTGATTCCCTTCTGTCTGTTGTGTCACTGTTCCTTTAAGCATTAGAACAGGGCAGACATTATGCAGCAATGTGGCAGATTGGCATCCCTCCAGTTTCATCAGTCATCAAAGCTCAAAATGGCGTGTAATGCACAAATTGGATTATTCTCGTAATTAGAAACTGATGAAGAAACAAGCGCCTTAAAAAGACAATGAATTAAGGCTATATCAAGTAAACTGCGCTGTGACTGGTGGATTTGTTGCACTGTAATTTAGGTAATTAGTCTGATGGAAGGGTATGTGTATCATAATTCTAAATTAGACAATGTATATTATTAAACTCATAGATAAGGTTAGTCAATTTTTAAGTAATTTTCGAATCGGCAGTGTGGGCCTGGAAAAGATTTGCAAATGCCAATATTTAAAGGGATAGCTCACTCAAAACTGAAAATTCGAGAGTCCCCCCCCAGTACTTGTTGCAAACTTTTTTGAGTTTCTTTCTTCTATTGAACACAAAATAATATATTTAGAAAAAAGCTGTAAATCTGTAACTATTGACTTTAATAGTATTTGTTTTTTCTTCTGTAGAAGTCAGGTTTTTAGGCTTTCTTTACAGCATTTTCTTTTCTTAAAAACTCAAAAAAGTTTGGGACCACCTGAGAATGAGTAAATATTGAATAAATCTTAGTAAACTATCCTTTTAAAGGCAACTGGAGTTTCTGTGTTGATTGTAGTGTCCGGTTATCAGATGTTTTGCTTCAGTGAATATTAATAATTTCCTCATTAATGCTTAGGAATCATATAGAAAAAATATTGGAGGAGCATGATCAGTTTTTGACAAGGCTACGTCATCATTGACAATCATTCTTTTATCCAGTCAGCTCAAGACAAAACCCCTATAAAAAGTCAAACACATCATACCTTCGTTTTCTTTTGACTTCAGCATCCCTCCACCACCCCAACTCCACACTATTAAACGCGATACCTACTTAAATCTGGGGGAGGGGGGAGCGTTCTGGTGCCAGGCTCAGACTCTATCTTTCTCAATCCTGATAAGGAGAATAACACAAGTTCTTTTCCATGCTCAGAGCCTTCTCCCCAAACAGCACACCTAACACGCATATTCTATTCAGTCAAATATCTGTGTGTGTGTGAACTCGTGAAAATTTATTGGTACAAAAATGTTAAGTACTTAAGCTGGTTAAAACATCAATTGTTGAAATCACTGATGGTTAGAGTAATTGAACCCTTTAATCCAAAATCTTTCAGTTATTGTGTTTGACAATTAAAGGAAATTTACAGATCAAACAAATATAGCAAATTGAACTAAATAATTCCACTTTTCATGCTTGTTCACCCTCTGTGCAGGTATTTGACCTCCTTATTTTAATACAATTTCTCCACAGGAAATGGACTGGGAATTAGAGTGGTTGGAGGGAAAGAGGTCCCGGGAAGCAATGGAGACATCGGTGCATATGTGGCCAAAGTATTACCTGGAGGAGCAGCAGAACAGACGGGGAAGATTGTGGAAGGTAGGCACCTCAATGAAAGGCGGTTACACTTTAAAAGACATGTTCCTGTGTGGGTTCACTGACTGGGTTAAGCTGAAGCGGTGTATCGATGCTCACTGTCTTTTAAGGCAGAGAGAGAATCGCATGAGTTAACGTTAAAGGGCACAAAGTGACGTGATATTTCAGGGCAGGAGACAGAAAAAAAACAAATGATGTTAATTTGCGTGATTCTTCACCTCCGGGCTTGCAGAATGACTCATTCTTGATGTGAGAGATAAAGATAGAGAAGGAGAAAATGAAGTTGAAGCTTCAGGTTCATGACTGTGTTTCCTCTGCAGTGTATACTGTCGGTGTAGGTGTTGCACAGATCAGTGTTAAATTTATATCGAAACTTTGACTGAGATGTCTCTAGGGTGTTCAGTTCAAAAGAGTTTGAGGTTTTACTGCTTTACCACGGTCTTCTTTACCATGCAGTTATGTAAATGTGCACTTTGCACAAGCCAGAATTGACCTCAATGTGACAGATTCACCCATTGATTGCTGACGGCTAGAGTTTCTCGTTGACTTGGAAGAATCTTTACAGACTTTTGAAATAAAACCAAGAGTAAAATCAGAATTTTTCGCACTATCTTGATGGACTATTTCAGGCATTTTGATGGAGCTGAATTTTACAAGCTCTATTGATCTTGGTCATGACGGAGACGTTAATGCTCTCTTTTTCTTCAGGGTGAGGGTGAGCACGAAGCATTATAAATTAGGTCTGCTTAGGCTCCGGGTTTTGTGCTGCTTTCTCTGGGTCCTAATTTACGAGGGGCCAGGATAGGTGGTGAGGGGGAAAGTGAAGCCAGAGGGAGTGGATCTGTCTGCGCGCAGGCTTATTTATGAGGCCATATACAACAGCTGGGCTTTGTGAGAGAACATTCTAAGCTTTGACTGGGACTGACACTTCACATCTGTCTTTCACCTCCTCCTCTCGCTCTCTCTATCAAATATCACTTTGTATTTAGACATTTGACTCCTTAACCCTATGCTTGTCTCTTCTCCTTTTATTGTGTTTCTTTGTGTCAATATTTAATTTAGTCTATTCTTAATTCTCTACTGTCTCATCTCACTTTTCTCCCTCTCATTGTGTATCATTTCTTTCAATCCTATATCTTAGTGCTGCACAATACTGAAAAAATCATGTTTTTTGGCAATATATATGCCGATATGAATAAAATTTCACCAGATGACTTGAATAGTTCTATATGGAAAGAATTTATTCATTTGGATTGATTGAGATGATTCTGTATTGAGTCAGCTATGCATTAAATATGATAAACAAATTATAAATAAAAATAAATACAATGATGTAAAGATAAAGCTTTATGGTTTTCTGGGGAATTCAATTCCTCTTTCAATTAAACTTATGTTTATTTCCTATAGCGCTTTTACAATGTAGATTGTGTCAAACAAAGAAGTTCTAGTAAATTTAGCGGTCAGTCCAGTTTTCAGAGTTGAAGTTCAGTTTAGTTCAGTTCAGTTTGGTTTTTCACTGCTGAATGTCCAAACACTGAAGAGCAAATCCATCGATGTGCAGCTCCACGATCGCAAACCAAACAAGCCAGTGGCAACAGTGGCGAGGAACAAATTCACCAATTGACGAAAGTGAAGGAAAAAAAAAAACTTCAAGAGAAACCAGGCTTAGTTGGGCACGACCATTTTCTCCTCTGACCAAATGAATGAACAGGAATGAACAGGATTCATGTACAGAAATTGATAAATCAATGTAAAATAGTCTTCGTGAGTATATTTTTCAGTAAAATTAACCTTAAATCAAACTTACAAGCAAGTTTATTTTTTAAATATGCCTGAATGCTTTAAACTCTTTTTTGTTTACATAGTCAAAGGCCCTAAACACACACAAAAAATAAGCTGTATTTTTATTATATTATATCGTTTATATTACAGTCAACTCTAATGCATAGTACAATGATAAACTTTCAATATCAGGTGTAAACTTTGCCACAAAACCCATGTATTCTTAATTATGGCTCCTGGTCAACTATAATCTCAACTCCACTTTTCATTACAGGTCCTGTGATGTGACAATTGTATACAGTTGAAGTCAGAATTATTACTAGATATTAGATATTTTTCAAGATACTTAAAGTGACATTTAAAGGCTTAACTATGTTAATTAGGTTAACTAGGCAGTTTAGGGTAATTAGGCAAGTTATTGTGTAGTGATGGTTTGTTCAGTAGAAAAATATCTATATAGCTTATAAACAAAATATATATATATTATATATAGTAGCTTATATATCTATAGCTTAAAGGGGCTAATTATTTTGACCTTGAAATGTTTTTATTTTATTAAAAACTGCTTTTATTCTAGCAGAAATAAAACAAATAAGACTTTCTCCAGAAGATTAAATATTATTAGACATACTGTGAAATTTTTCCTGCTCTTTTAAACATAATTTGGAAAATATTTTAAAAATAAAAGGCGGGCTAATAATTCTGACTTTAACTGTATATGTTTGCACATTTCAATATGGATGCTGAAACGATATATTGTGCAGCTGTATTATATCTGTTTCATCTCATTAAGTCTCTTCTGTTGTCACCTTTTTTCTTTTCATCTTGTCTCTTCTAACTTTGTTCATTCTTCTACCTCTCAATTTCTCTTTTCTGCATTTCTTTGTCCCATCTCCTTTTATTTATCTCTTCTAATCTTCCGCTCTTATCTCTTCTCTATTTTCCTCATTTGATCTCTTCTTGTCTCATCTGCATTAATCATTGTATCTTATTGCATATATTTCATTTGCTCTCATGTTGTTTACATTTTATTTCTCACCTCACATTTTCTCGTCTCATTTTGTCTCTTCCTTTATGATTTGAGCTTTTACCTCGTCTCTTCTCCTCACATCTATTGTCATGCTGTCTCTTTTCATCTCATCTTTCTCTTTTCATTTGATTTCATCTCATTTCTTCTCATCATTTCTTTTTTCCTTCCTTTTTATTTATTGGTATTAAGCAATACCATATATAGTAGTAGTACACAGTGCATAATAAAAACTAAAATTACAGACTGTCTCATTATAAACCCACTCTTACTTTCCTATAAAACTATACATCATAATACATACAGTGCAGAACAATTGATTACAGATCACCCCAATGTAAAGCCAATCATACCTTGCTACTAATTTTCTCATCTTTTCTTGACCTATATAATCTAGAATCATCTCTCTCCCACATATTGTCCCAACAGCAGAATAAGCGTCTTAAAGCTGAAATGTCAAATGCTTCTACTAGGTGTAAGTGTGATTATGTATGGGGTTGTCATGGCTACAACAGTCATGTGACTGACGTATATTTTCAAGCTCAGTGTAACAGGCTGGTGTTAAGCTGTGGAGTAATGTGAGCCGGCTGTTTAGTCTCTCACATTAAACAGTAAAATCTTTAAGCGTGTAAATGACCCGAGTACACATTCACCCCCAGGGATCCCAAGCATCCAACGTAACGTAGGAGGTTCGAAACGCCCAAAGAGGGCATACCTGGCCTACCTGAAGACACGCTTTCATCTGTGTAAGTGCGCTAAGAGGTTTTGGTTTGCTGTGACTTGGCGTGAAATCTGTTGCACGTGTTTCCTCTCCTTTCTCACAGGATTTCTTCAGCACAGCTTGTTTAATCGAACTTGATGCTTGATGTTGCAGTGCTTATTACAGTATATTTGATCAAATGTAAATAAAATTCATTGTATAAAGCGGCTGATTTTATATTTGTATGTGTGTGTTTGCATAGGAATGCAAGTCCTGGAGTGGAACAACATTTCCTTGAGTGGTAAGACGTACGAGGAGGTGCAAGGGCTGGTTGGTCACCAGGTTGGAGAGGCCGAATTATGTATCAGACTGTGAGTGTCAGATTTGCTTAATTAATAGTTATGTGCTACTTTTTATTTCTGTTTTCTATCTAGCTCTGAATGAAACATGATATTTAAAGCCCCAATGTACAAATGCGGATTTACAATTTATTTACCAAATATTCAGACTCAATACTTTGAATATGTTTTAACAAATCTAAATATTAAGAAAATTGCTATTTAAGTTGGGCAAATTAAGTGTTTAGCAAAGCATTTTCCTAATGAATAATTAAGATTTGATACATTTAGGGTACAAAGTATCTGACATATCTTAATGGAACATGATCTGTAAACAATATTCTAATGATTTTTGCCTTAAAAGAAACTATTACCAAAAATAAACCTATGCAACTTGAGACTTTTGTGGTCCAGGGTCACATATTGATTTCCTGCTTGCTTTACTAAACTCCTCAATTTCTTTTTATCTCCAGTGACATAAATATGCTGTCTGATTCTGATAGCTCCCATCTAGACCTGCATGACCAGGTTAAAGGTGAGAACCTCGAGTCATTGAAAAAGACAATCAAATGAAATTGTCTTAATTAACCACAGTGACTACTAACACCTGACTTCTAAATATACAGGGGACAGACCTCCACGGTCACCAGGTGTGGACCCCAAGCAGCTGGCTGCCGAGCTGCAGAAAGTGTCCCAGCAGCAGGTGCCGTCCTCCTCTGCGTCAGCACTGGATAAACCCTCAGCGTCTGCAGGCTCCAGTGCAGTTCCCAGTCCTGGCCAGCCTGGTTCACCCTCTGTCAGCAAGAAACGCCACAGCAAGGTATGCATATCCCATGTGCACAATTATTTTGGATACAGAAAGTCAAACAAAAAAACACGTCTTTCCTTACTGCTGATGTTTTTTGTTTCTTAGAACTCTGAGGGTACAAAAACTCAGTCCCACCCAGTTTCAGGAGAAATCCAGGTAGATTTGAGCTCTCATCATCTCAGCTACATCTGTAGCTCATTAAGCAAACCTCCAAGTGGAATTTTAAAACTGTAATTTAGAGACCTGTAAAAGTGGAAATTTCAATATGAAACTATCTACGACTAGAAATTAGCTGCTTATGAATGAACACTCTATGAAATCACTCATATTTAATTTCACACTTAATTCATTGATTAAAAGAGTGTATTTATGTAATAGTCATTTGCCTTTTCAACAGAAGAAAGACATTTTTACTTTCTTCTATGTTGCAGCTTCAAATAAATTATGACAAACAGCTGGGAAATCTCATCGTCCATGTTCTCCAAGCACGGAATCTGGCGCCTCGGGACAATAATGGCTACTCTGATCCATTCGTTAAAGTTTACTTGCTGCCAGGTAGAGGGTAAGTACTTTCTGCAAATCTCAACTTACTGGAATTGAGTCTTAGAGGGATAGTTCACCAAAAAAATGAACATTCTGTCATCATTTATGCACCCTATATTTGTCCCAAACCTGTCTGGTTTTGTTGTAAACAAACTGTGAAAAAAAGATATTTTAAAGAAAGCTGAAAACCTGTAACCATTGACTTTCACTTGATTTACCTACTTACTATATATGTCAATGGTTACAGTTTCTAAGCATTCTTCAAAATATATTCCCTTGTGTTTAACAGAAAAAACTAACAAAGCTTTTTAACCAATTGAGGTTGAGTAAATGACGAGTAAACCTTAATTTTAGATCGAACTATCCCTTTAAAGTTCACCCAAAATGATAATTCTGCCACCATCTACTCACCCTTCACTTGTTCAAAACCTGTTTGAGTTTCTTTCTTCTATAGAAAAATGCTGGTAGCTGGCACCCATTGATTTTTATAGTAATTTCCCCTCATAAGAAAGTTAATGACTTGCCAGCTACTAACATTCTTCAAAATATCTTCCTTTGAGTTCAACAGATAAAAGAAACTCATAAAGGTTGAAAACCACCTGAGGGAGAATAAATTATGCAACATAGGCTAACTCTGAAAACGTAGCTCTATATACATTTCTGGAGACCACGAATTATGTAGCCAGAAGTACGTATGGCCGCATTTAATTTTTTTAAAACGATGCTACGGGGCAGTATAATGCTGTTTCGCGCTTACCAGCTGACCGCTTACCTCTGTTTGGACGGCTTTCCTGCTGTTACCAGTTTGTTCAGTAGCTCGCCATGTATGTCGGCGGACTTGAGACGCAGAGAGAAGTTGACCACAACGTTGGGGTTTGAGTCTGGTGAAGAACAGTTTCAGTAAGACAAAAACAAAAGCCAAAAAATAAAATGAATAAGTAAATCGCAGGGTGAGAATGCGGTAAAATCTGAAAACGTTGTAAAAATCAGGCGATGGCTTTAAGGTCGGTAAGGTTTAGGGAAGTGGGTGGGCGGGTCAATCGGTGCTTTTGAAAACACTATTGGTTGGGTTTAGGGAAGGAGGAGGGTGGGTCAGTCGATTGATCAGTCAGTCAACAGCAGCCTCTGGTGGATTTATGCGAGAACAGCAGGTGTGAATGAGAAATTTGAGCTCTCAAAATGAGTGATGAGTTTGAAAACAAAAATGGCAAAAAAAAAACATAGCTCCTGGGACATATTTAGTGCTCTCCAGAAATGTATTTAGGGGTACATCAGAATGAGCCTGGGTTGAAATTATGAGGCAATTTTCATATTTTGGGTGAACTTTCCCTTTAAGTGAGACCCAGTGTGGGTTGCCAACTGTGTTTGGTCAATATACAGGACATGTTAGATTCTAGTTTTAGAATCAATCAGTATCAGTTTCTACCTTTTTAAAAACTCTACCAGACAGTAAAGCTGTGAGATTACTGAGATGTTAAAATAAGATGTTAGTATCTTGATTCCTGCTGAAAAATAAAACCACCTGTTTCACCCTTGGCAATGTAAATTAAGGCTCCCACAGCAGCTCTCCTAGAGGCTACTTTCCGAGAGTTAACGAAACAGAAAATCACTTATCCAGCTGTACTTAGCATCAAGTCTGTGGGAAAGACCCGAAAAGGATTATGCATACTGTGTGAGCCCTAGTTTTTTAGCTGAATTTTAATTAGGTGTGTGTGCGCGCTTGTCCGCCTGTTTATGTGTGCAGTAAGTGAGTCAGCAAACGAGGAAAATCAATGCCAGCTGAGTTTGTGTGTAAAATGATAGCGCTGGCTGATGTTTGTAGGCTGGTGTGTATGTTTGTGTATGTGTGTCGGACCATTTCTGGCTCTCATCTGATCATGCAGTACTTGGATTGAACCTACAGAAACAGGAGCTCTCCATTTCTCAGCTCCATATGGGCATGAATGCATGAGCTACTGCGAACACACACACATGCATACACACACCTTTGCGGTCTCCCACTCATCACTGATTGTTGTCTGTTTTTGCTGCATGCTGGATCTTCACAGTCAGGTCATGGTTGTGCAGAATGCCAGGTATGTGATTCTTTCCTACAGTACAAGCAGATTATTGAAGACTTGGCCATGCTTGGACATGAACGGCTTAATGATGTTGTGTTTTGCTCTTTATGTCATCATTATGCATTTGATTACATTCTTAATGTAGTATATGGTCATTGCAACAACACAAGTGGGCCTATACTACATGTCCTCCATCATGCAGACCATCTGCCACCAGCGTGGGGTGTTTCTTGTTGAAGTCTGGTGCACACTGATGCTCTATTTTAATTGAATGCTGACCTCTTGGTGTGTTTGTTTTTCTCAACTGCAGTGCTGAAAACAAAAGAAGGTCCAAGCATGTTCAGAAGACCCTGAACCCGGAGTGGAACCAGACTGTCATCTACAAAAACATTCACCTTGAACAGGTAACCAAACACATCTAGGTTGCGCTTCAGATGTCTAGGAAAAATTCTGATGGAAAATGTTTTACTTTGAAGATTTCATACCAGTTTTGAGGTTTCAATTATATGAAAGCTCTTCAGAGAGAATCTCAGGCTTTTGGTGCAAACAGGGAATAGTCTGTTGTCTCCCAGAAGTGCTTTACTCTAATTAAGACCAAAGAGCTTCTTTAGTCGGTTGAGCTCTCTTAGGCAGACACTGACAGATGTGATTGATATGTTTTTACTGGACTATTGAAGCGAGGCCAGTGCCTCTTAATTGAGAGAGAAAGACAGAATGCTGGTAAGTGAGGCTTGTGTTGAAAACCATCTGGATTTAATGCTCTAGTACTACATATCATGTTGAAGATGTTTACCAATTTAACAGATAAGACTTTTTTGTCTTTGTTTCCAGCAAGGAAAAATATAGAGTTGAAATCAGAGTTATTAGCCCCCTCTAATTATTAGCCCTCAATTTCTGTTTAACGGAGAGAAGATTTGTTCAACACATTTCTAAATATAATAGTTTTAATAACTCATTTCTCATAACTGATTTATTTTATCTTTGCCATGATGACAGTACATAATATTTTACTAGAAAATTTTAAAGACACTTTTATACAGTTTAAATTGACATTTAAAAACTTAACTAGGTTAATTAGGTTATCTAGGTGTAACCCTGCCAGTCCTTTACCACCCAACTCTGAGCTGGGGTTAAACCGGCAACCTTCCGCAGGGGAGTCAGTTGCTCTTACAAGGAGGCTAAAGACCATTGCCTCTAGCATCTGTCACTAGAGCACCTTCTTAGAGTTCAGAGGAGTGAGGTTTTACATGCACAGCACTTCACTAGCTGGCCTTCGCTACATAGGCAGGTTAGGGTAATTAGCCAATTTATTGTATAACAATGGTTTGTTCTTTGACTATAGAAAAAAATATATAACTTAAAGGGGCTAATAGTTTTGACCTTAAAATGTTTTTTTATTATTATTATTATTAAAAACTGCTTTTATTCTAGCCAAAAATATATATAAATATATATACTTTCTCCAGAAGAACAAATATTATCAGACATACTGTGAAAATTTCCTTGTGTATTTAACTCAGAAGCAAAGTTTAGAGGGAATGAGCAAAGAAATATATATATATATATAGAAGCAAAGGGAATGATTTATTTTTTCTGAAGTAAATGTCATTTAAACATTTTTACATGATTCTTTAGAAATCACTCCAAAATGTTGTGCTTGTGTGCTTTGCGTTATAACTGTTGAAAACCATTGTGCTGCTCAGAATTATTGCAGAAAGCAAAATCAATTTTCACTTGTTATCTTTTTGAGGTAGAACTATCGATTGTAACTTTAAAAAAAATTAATACCGTATGTACTTACTGAATTCTGAATGAATTATAAATCCTAATCACCCAACTGGTCAGGTTGTAGGGTGTATTCAGGCAATGTATGGTGATAAAATCACAAACTAAGTAATTGGCATTGAATGCTCTGTGTTTGTGTGGTGCATGTTTAGTTGAGAAAGAAGACACTGGAGGTCAGCGTGTGGGACTACGACAAGAGCTCTGCCAATGACTTCTTGGGAGAGGTGAGAAGCTTTAAGCACACTTTGGAATATTAAACACCGGGTCCATTCTGTATAAAAGTTCAAGGCTGCAAATCCAAGAGATGGACTCTCATCTTACAGTCACTGAATAATCATGAAATTGTACATGTATGGTGATTTATAGGTTTTAATTGACCTGTCCAACACGGCCCAATTGGACAACGTCCCACGCTGGCTTCCTCTAAAGGAGCAGAGTGAAGGCGAGCATCACCGGCGCTCTCACTCGGGACAGGGACGTCAGCATTCACCCAAACCCCCTGGAGGACACGGGAGCCAGCACTCCCCAAAGACCTCTGGACACAGCAAGGAGGACTCGCCCAAATCCTCAGTCATTAAGAGCCGTAGTCACGGAATCTTCCCTGACCCTGCTAAGGGTATGAGTGCACGTCGCATGCCACTTCTCCTTTCACATTTCCAGACGTGATGTCTTCCTGTCCTCCATCCTACTACTGCTGTCATTTCTCTGCATTCTGTCTTCTTTTCTTCTATCTGTATTGTTCTTGCTTTCACTTGATCTCTCCATCCTATATTTCTCAAGCTTCCTAGCTTTGGCTTTTCGCTCTCCATATATGTGTGTTGAGTTCACTACGGCGCTGAGCTCACCAGCGCTTCACTCCAGTCACCTCACGCAAGGTGTGACAGGGCCGCTCAGACAGCAAGCAGCCTGCTTAGATGCTAACTAGGGCACAATAGTGGAACACACCACTTATGTCAGATGGAGACTCAATAGTTTTAAAATAACATAACCAGATCATCTGTGTAGTTTATGTATATTTTAATTAAGAAGTTTTTGAAGAATTTAAATGAATAAATAGGCTAAAAAACAGCTCTTGTGGTAATTTGGTTCTGGTTGTTTTAGACACGCAGGTGCCCACTATTGAGAAATCTCACAGTAGCCCCAGCTCTTCAAAGCCATCCCTCTCCGAGGGTCAAGCCCGTCCCCATGGAGGCCCCCGTGCTCATGGCAAAAGTGGCACGACCCGGGCACACCTTGATGATGCTGCAGCAATGGCTGAAGCTGCCGGCCAACAGCCCCGTCTCCAACCAAGTAAACGACGCAAATAAACCCTCCACAGCATGGCTGCCTTCGCACTCATCTGTTCCTCCTTCTGTTCTTTTTCACTGCCTTCGTTTGGTTTTTTTTTCTTTCCCCGTCATTGTTTTCTGGTTTCTCCAGTTTTTCTTCCTCTGATCCCCTTGTGGTCACAGTCTGTCACTTCACTTCCTCCCGGCCTGTGTGTTCTCACTAGTATGTTGAGAACATGTCACATACACTTGTACAGAAACATATACTCTTTTTTATGACATTTTTTAACACATACATTTAAGGGAGCATGTTATATTTAGTGTTTTTATCATGGAACTGGTCAAGAGATCATTTATAAATGTATATCAGTGTATCATATTTTAAAGTTACAGAGCTAATCTATGAAGTTTTCTATTTGAACTTAATAATTTGTCCTTAAGCTTCCTTACATCCTTGAAACCCTGAACAGTTCCTGTTGCATATGGGTTTAATTTTCAAGGAACACCCAATATGCCAATGCAAAAAATAATGGTACAAATAATGATTCAGAATAGATTTAAAAAAATAGACTCCAGCTTAAATATTGTGCAGAAACAAAAACTATTTCTGACCTAGTCTGGCACTTTGCTGCCCATCAATCAGTATGCTAAGTTGGATTACTAAGACCTGTCAATCACTGTGAGGAGATCTGACTGCACATGTCACGCACTTAGTCATGCAGACCTGTCATTTTACCCCAAAGGGACATGTTGGAACCTTACTACTAAGGTTTTTTTAGGTAAAACCTGCTCATCTTGCCATGTTATTAAAGTTAGAGAGTTTAAGACCTGCACCAAACACAAAATCAACACCTTTTGCCCACCTGAGCCCTTCACAGCAGCCCTGACAACCTTTTTATTTAACTCTTTATTTATTTGTCCCATTGAGTTGTTTTCTGTCCCAGACGGCCAGCTTTTCAGCAGCTACCCCAGTCCACGAGATGGCCATGCATGTGGCCGCCACTCCTTAAAGCACCATCCCACCCTGCCTTCACTCTCTCTGCGGCTCTCGCTGGCCTACACTGCACCTCAGTCAACGCTTTGAGCCCGAGCCGGGCCGTGCGGACTGTGGCTGCATGTGACTACACAGTAAAAGCTGGTGGTGTCCATGTTGTGACAAGTTCATACTCTGAGTCTCCATCTCGCCCCCCTTCTCCCCTCTCCAAACCTCCCCTCCTTCTCACCTTCCACCCCGTGGCTGATATATGGCCCCAGCCCAAAATGGCGGCCTCGACCCGAGGCACCACAGGCACAGCGTAGTTGGTGTGCTCACCATTCAGAGAGCCCCGTCTGAGTCGCCGGCCCATGAGGTCCCTGACGGCCGTCACCTGACCCTCAGGAAAGCCCTGTCTGAAGAGAGGCCGCAGCCGGACGGAGGTGAGAGATGAACGTCTCGTATGATTGCCGATGACAGCAAGAGAGAAAGAGCGAGAGGATGTTGAGTTACTAACGCACATCTAACTAGTGGAACTAGCTGAAGACACTTTGCATAATGTGTATTTGTGCCTAAAAAGGGCACTATGGGAAGGGGACGACTTACAATGAGTTATTCCAAATGAAAGTGAGCAAAACTATTACAGAAATTAGGATTAAGTGAGGGCTGATTTATACTTCTGCGTCAAGTGCACTCGTATGGTCCGGCGCAGCCTTTTGTACTGTCGCATAGCCCTCGCTGTGGCTGATGCTGATGCACACCTGTCCAAAATAGTAACTACACATTGCAAAGCGTAGCGCAAGCTCTGTCATTGGTTGGCTTGGTACCGCTGACAAGCATGGGCGGTGTTGAGAGCCGCAAGCCTGATAGAGCGAATGTTTACAAGTGTCAAGTCCCTCGAAGGAGTTCCAGATGGAAACTTTTGTTTTGTGTTTATTTTATGATTAAAGTTGTTGCCAGTCCGCCAGTTTTAGCTACTTTTAGCATTCAGAAAAAAACAAAACACCTGCAAAGAAACTCAACAGAGGAAGATAAAAACCTACTTCCAGCTTGCATTTCGGGAGGGTTATTGCAGAGAAACACAAACAGCACGCAGAAGTATAAATGCTACACGCAAGGCAGGTGCCGTGGGTCATACCGATCACTCGACGCAGAAGTATAAATCAGTCTTAAATCTGTAGTTAGTAATCACATGAACTTAGGTGGTGCATCTTTACAATTTTCTTTTTAAAACCTGAAAAAAAATGAATTCTGAAACCCTCGGTTGATTGAAATTGCAGAACATTGCAGGTTTAAATATTAAGTTACTGTTCATGTTTACGTACATTCAAGTTTAACAAGTAATAGGTAGCAATATAGTTGCATTACAGATGCAAATAGACAATATTTAAGATTTTTATAAGCAATCTTATCAGAAATATGCATGAAATTTGTCAAGTAAATGGCCTGTTCACACCAAGACGAATGTTTAGCATTTTCATTTGAATAAACAGAGGGTATACTGTACATCTACGTGGATAAAAAAAAAACTAATTTTCTATTGCAGTGCAGAGAAAACTGTCCAAACATGGCATTTACCTGAAAATGGTGCATTAAAAACAGAATGTTTTTCATTAGGTTTTTGGAAAAGTTTTGATTTGTATAGAAGGATCAAGAAAAATAACTAAAACCGCTGTAATATCTATTATCTATGCCAACCAGTGCATGGCAACATCACATTGTAAAGAAACATTATGTCTAAACACAATTAGTC
Organism: Danio rerio; assembly: GCF_052040795.2. Lineage (NCBI taxonomy): Eukaryota > Metazoa > Chordata > Actinopteri > Cypriniformes > Danionidae > Danio > Danio rerio. The sequence goes on from NC_141024.2 coordinate 11,983,907, forward strand.
CTGTAGTCCACTATTCATGTTGTGGTTGTCAAGATCCAGCACATGAGTTGGTGGCCATTTTTTAACCAGATTCGTCTGATGCTAATTCAAAACACTTGGATTGGCAGGTTAAAAACAGGTCAAGTAACCTTAAAACCTTATTCATATTTTCCAAGTGGGTAGGGTCTAGTGATTCTCACTTTCAGCAGGAATCCACTCTCTGCCACTTCACAGGAAATTCATGCAGCGAGTCTCAGTCTGATACAACAGTCCAGCAACGTGCTTCCCTAAAACCAGGGGACTAAACTGTAGTAAAACTGAAATATTGACCCCCTAACCATCCCAAGAGATGCCTGGTGTTAGTGTCACCGTTGCTGAATCTGATTGAAAAAGACTGTGTGCATGAATTACGTGTTGAAATCACGCATCCCACGTCACACCATCACCATCACTCTCGTTCAAACACTTCCAAATACATCAACATATAAAACACAATCTTAAGTAACAACCATTTAAATAAACTAATATAGCGCCAACGGAATTAGCACAATTGTTCTTACTCGCTTAATGTTCTAAACTAAAACACACAGATTACTAATGAACAGTTTAATTTGTTCTGTCTGTGCTTTTGCTTCTGTCATCTGATGTCTGCTTAGCATATCTCTGTCTGTGATGTTTCCTTTCATTTATTGAGTGCCGTCATGCTTTTTTAAATGTTGCCAGTAGTGCCAGTATCTATCGGTGTGTTTGTGAGTGTGTGTTTGGAGTGAATATGTGGACATCTACCCTTTATTTGCTAGTTGCAAACCAGTAGTAGTGTATGAGATTAATGCGACTCACATAGTCCACTTCAAAAACAGCGTCCCGCAGCCATAGATCTGGTGATGCTCCTGTTACTGCAGCCTCATTGGATAGTGGTCTGAGTGGCAGTGCCTTTAGCCTATTGGATGAAGAGGGCGGGACAAATGCGGTGGATAGTGCAATTTTCCAGGTTCCCAGATTGTGAGTGCTTTTTCGTATGACTCTGTATAATAATTGCTAATCAATTATGGTGTTTTTATAATAATAACTTTTTAAATTTTATCTAAAACGCCTTTTAATGCCTTTTTATTATCTGCATTTTCTTGGCACTCTGACCTGATGCTATTTATCATTCAGTGGAAAGATTCCAAACGGCACAGAAGCTGTGAAATCCGCTCATGGAGATGCAGAGGGTAATGTTTGCATGGGACGGTGTGTGCTTATTTGTGCTCGTCTGTGTCAATAGCAGTGTATTTGAATGTATAATTTTGCATCAGAGTAGCTAAAATGCTCAAATTATCATATAGTGTTTTTATCATTTAATAAATTAAGTTGCATTCTATTCAATTACATTAAATTACACTTTTATTCTAAGAATTGGAGTGTGTAATTCCTTTTTTGCATTTATTTGGTTAAAATACAATGATGTTTTGATTTTAATTACAAAACAACTGTTTTTTTAAAAAGTTTATTCAGTGGCCATTAGTACAGGCCTCTTTGTCAGTATTCTGATATATTTATTTCTTGATAATGCATTTTTAGGATTCCTTTGTGTTTAGCAAATCTTAAAATAAGCAGCATTTATTTTAAAGGGCACCTATGTTGAAAATCATCTTTTGGAAGCTGTTTGAGCAGAACTGTGTGTTGGTAAAGTGTGTCCACAGTCATATTGGGGTGATATAAAGACAATAAGTCTCTTTTAATTTCCTGACATTAAAATAGGATCCAAATCCCACCCATTTTGAGGTCCACTGCAACGTGATGTAGGACAACCATGTATTAACATGTCTCTGTTGTAACACGTATAATTATTTCAACAAGACAGGACATGTGCAAATCAACTGGAATTAAAAGATCTGTTCGCCTCTCTGTGATCATCAGTCATCATCAAATGTGATCAAGAAGGAGTTTTACAAGTTTAAAACGTTTTTAAAAAAGACGGTAAAATCATTGTAATTCTTCACCACAGCCGCATGTCAGTACAATTATAAAAGAAGATGCTTCAATCACAGTTTGTGGACATCAGGTTTATTTTACTGCATTAACATAAGGGATATCCTTACAGCAGTAGATAATAATGTGTATCCTGTCACATTTGCCATGCAAAACAGTGCAAAGTTAAACGCGTGCGCTGTATGTGTGTGTGATTTTTGTAATGACATTGTGTGTGAATTAACTCCATAACAAATACATCAACTAATCAGTGAGAAAATTCTTACTGTAGTATTTCTCACAAAAAAAAAAAAAAACATTATATGACATCTGCTTCCTTCATGTCTGTCACTGTGCTGTTTAACTGATGCATTCGGAGATTGAGGCACAATCTGACAGCCACGTGGGAACGGTGGGTGGGGAGAACCTGCTCATTTGCATTAAAGGCAAAGGCAACAAAACAGCTACAATGTGTAGAGCAGAAAATTCCAGTATGCTCAAAGGTGTAGTAAATAATCTGATGTGTGTTTTGAGCTAAAACTTCACTGACTCCTTTTGGAGAGAGAATTTTAAAAAAGGGGTAAAATAGGTGCCCTTTAAATTATTTTTTTAACAATGCAACACTCATTAATTTCATTTATGATCAGTTTAACAGATCATTCAATGTATATACTTTTATAAATTACTAATTGAAGAGTGAATTTAAATAGTTCCTCCCATATTAAACTATTTCCTCTGGCTATAAATGTGCTAAATTCTTTCACACTGTCTGAATGCTCCTCTTGTGGATCAAAGATTTACAAAATAGGGGAGGAAAAGATAAAGAGATATGAGGAGGAACTGAGATACTGACCTGTTCATGTGTGTGTGTGTGTGTCTTTTTAGGTAAGACTCAGGTGATGGGGGAGATAAAGATCGCCCTGAAGAAAGAGATGAAGACAGAGGGAGAACACCTGGTGCTTGAGATCCTACAGTGCAGAAACATCACATATAAATTCAAGTCTCCCGACCACCTCCCAGGTAACTAAACATGCGACTGCGAACATGTTTATACACACTATATTTACTAAAGGTGAAGTCACACCCACATATTTCACAATTGCCACAGACCGATGGCAGAAAGTTTTTTCTAGAAAGTTGGATTGGACAAGCTCTTTAAAACTCTCGAATTGAACAACACACAAATTTTGTGCACATTCATTTTTCATTTACAGACCTATATGTGAAGCTTTATGTGGTGAATGTGGCCACTCAGAAAAGAATCATCAAGAAGAAGACCAGAGTGTGTCGTCATGATCGCGAACCATCTTTTAACGAAACCTTCCGCTTCTGCATGAACCCCACCGGTCATTCCATTCAGGTATGCCAGACATTGGTCAAAAATCGAAACAGATCAAAGTCCGAAAATAATTTATGAACCCTTTTTTTTATACCTACTGTATTGTTTATAATTCAAAATCACTTGGATTTTTGTTTTTAAAGGGCACTTATGACAAAAATCTACTTTTGTAAGCTGTTTGGACAGAACTGTGTGTAGGTATAGTGTCTCCACAGTCATATTGAGTGATAGAAACAATAAGTCAATTTGTTTTTAGTTACCTGGCATCAAAATAGGATCCAAATCCCTCTCATTTTAAGGCCCACCGCAACGTGACATAGGGGTGTGGTATTCCCCACGTTTTAACACATTTCCAAAGTAACACATACAGTATAATCATATCCACAAGACAAGACGTGCGCAAAGAAACTGGGATCTGTTCAGCTTGTTAGAAATAAATACAGTAAAATCACTGTAATTCATCACCACAGCCGCATAATTATAAACAAGATGCTTTGTGGACATTAAGTCTGTTTTTTTTCTTTTTTTTTTTGTACATAAGTAGATCCAAAAACCGTTGGGTAAGTTCTAACTGTTGTAAGTGAGATCTGCTTCATTCTTGTCTGTCACTGTGCTGTTTATCTATGTGAAGGCTACAGAGATCTGTGACACACATGTGGGAAGGTGGGTGGGGAGAACCAGCTCATTTGCATTAAAGGCACAGGCAACAAAAACAGCTACAACAGCTCAAATTTCTCAGATTTAAAAAGTTATAATAAATGATCTGATGGGTATTTTGAGCTGAAACTTTACAGACACATTCTGGAAAAACAAAAGACTTGCATTAAATCTTGAAAAGGGGTAAAATGGGTGCCCTTTAAATGCAGAAATTACAAAAAAGATATTATAGAATAAAGAAAGATTACAAGTAAAATGTTCTCTTCAAAGTTAAGACTGACTGGGTTCTCCAATTTTGATGTTCTTTTTCAAATATCTAACTTGTAAGGTGGCAGAGAGTGCTCAAACCTGCTGCAAGTTAATAAAACACATGCAAATAGAAAACTGAAAGATCTTCATCCGTTTGACAACACATGCGCATGCAAAGTCTTACAAAATACAAAAACACTGAAATGTGCTGCAAATATTACAGACCACTCGGATTTTGCGTTTGGTAACCCTAAAAAGTGAGAGAAATGGCTGCTTCAGTCAGCGGTGCTTTCAAAGATCTGGGAGGTGTGCTGTTTTTGTTTATTTTAATGTCCTTGTCATGTGTATTTTAGCCCAAATAATCTGACAAATTGCACAAATAGTTTTAAATTAAATGTTATTTTAATGGCATTTAAGCAGGAGTTAACTTCAGAACAACAAGCTTGTCGCAAGTAACTCTACAATCAGGACATTTTTTTAACAAACTCACTCATATCTTTGACAACACAGCTTTATTTGCAGTGCGTTTCTATATTTTATTTATGTTTTGTGAGAATTTCGTGTGTGTGTGTTGTCAAAAGGATGAAGCTGTTTGTTAGTGTTTTTCTTAACTTTCAGTGCATTTGAGCTCTCTTTGCCACCATACATTTAAGTATCTCTCTCATATCATGAAACGTATGAAAACAAAATTCATGATGACTTCAAATAGGACTAAGCTGTTTCACCAAAATATAGAAATTGTGAAGTTCACAAGCGTAAAATTAGCCTAGACTTGAAATAGTGATTCTGATTTCTTCCAATCCTCGCAGCTCTTTCTTGTTTCAAACGGAGGCAAGTTTGTAAAGAAGACCCTAATCGGCGAAGCGTATGTGTGGCTGGATAAAGTAGACCTGCGTAAACGGGTGGTGAGCTGGCACAAGCTGCTGGCCAGCACAGCTCAGATCCACTCCTAAAGAAGGCGGTCGATTAAGGCGCGTGGACAGACCCGGCACATCTCTGCCGCACTCTTTGGGACTAAACTGAGCTGAATTTGGAGGGCCGACGCGGGGAGATTCCCGATTGCACTGGCACATGTGATTGTGTTAACCCAAGCCATGGAGAAACAGGTGTACAATGGTGTTTACAGGAAAGATCTGATCCTGAAAGATGCAGATCTGAAAAAAAAAAGTGAGCTGGAGATTCACGTAAGATTCATACACATGTGTACATGCACTTTCACAATCACTTACTGGTGTATCTATAAAATAATATGTGTACATTGGGCCACGACAGACAGTTAGACGATAGAGCGAACGTTTATTTGTTGCCAGTAATTTGTGCATTATTCATAAAGGATTATTTAACAGACAGATATCATATATATATTATTTTTGTATGATAGAGACGATTCCGCTTTAGATATTTATCCTTCTTTTACATTCCCTCAGATGTTATTGTGTTGAACGAATATTTAAGCACATTATCAATGGATTAGAAGAGTATTTTATGGTATATTATAGACAGATTTAAACGAATGAAATTTGATTTATTGGGTGTTGTGATGACTCTTTGTGTCAGTACGGTTATTTCCACTCACACAAGTAACACACGATACGGAATTCATCAGCGGATTCAGAGAGAATCAGGATGAATGCAAGAACCCAGCAAGCATTTTTTTGTTTAATAGATGTCAAATAGACGTCTAAACATAGTCGCCTTGGCTAAAACAAGACTACATTTGGGCTGTCAGTGAATAGACGTCTAAGAATACTAGACTAGTCATCAAATAAACAGAAATGAATGACTACACATATAAAGTCTGTCAAATCTGTCTATTTGTTTTGGGCTATTCTTAGACATCTATTAGATTTTCACTGACAGCCCAAGTTTAGTCTTGTTTTAGCCAAGCTGTCTACGTCTATTAGACGTCTATTAAACACAAAATTGTTTGCTGGCTAATTTAAACGTTTAAGAAAACTGCCAGACTTGCACAGAAAGCGAATGGGGAGTCTTGTTCGATGAATGTGACAGATGAAATATCTCAAGTATGCAGCAGCATCAGTTGAAAATGTCAAATCCAGCACTGTTATATGATTTGCACTTTGAGTCTAGCATTTTATGAATGTAGTTTGCTAGCTTTTTTTCTTTTTTTAAGTAGGTTCTATCAAAAAATAAAGAGAAAATCAAGAAATATCCTGCCATTTAAATCAGTCAAGCACTGTTAAAACCTCCACAGATGGATTAGAGCTCGAATGGAGCTCGAATGGGTCAATGTCATGTCTTGTCCGGACGTTTTCATATCACAATGTTAATATTAGCCTATGTTTTATGACAAACAAACTCCTAAACACTCAGGTTTCGATGTAAAAGCCTTGCTTAAACGTTATTAGCCGATCTCTGCTCTAAGCAGCTTAAAAGGCGACAATGAGGATCAGGGTGAAGACATCGCGTCGTTTTGAGTTTACACACATTTTGACACACGCTCATCTCATAATTTCAGAAAAGTGTGGCCACCTCAGACACTGAAATGCCATTAGTGTTATCTATATGTTTTTTATTATGCCTTTAAACAGGATGTGTGGATATAACCTTGCAAAACGTAACCCAGCCATTTTACCAAGTCAAGCACTTACGGTACACAAATGTCCAGCGTTAAGGGTGAAATCGGCCTTTAACCTGTGCCAAACTACCAAAACCCGCAGGTTCTGTGTATGTTATTCTATGCAACCCAAAAGGCATCTGTTGTACTTATCATTTAATGGCCGTAATGCATTATAATGACTTTTATTTTGTCATTTTAATGTATTTTCCCAACTGACATTTATTTATATATATTTTTAATTTTGCTTGGTGCTTGTTTATTAATTTGATTGCATTTTTGACAGTTCCTTGCAGTCCGCTGTTAAACTGTAAATGTGCATAACTACAGTAAATGTGTGTTTATAGCAGATTCATGAATTCAGTCACAGTGTCTGGAAAAAACACTATCTCACTGCACTCAGCTTTATATACAATGCTCGGTTCTCACTTTATTATATTCTGATCTCTCAGAATGTGCGTTACTATTTTTTATGTTTACAAATGAAGAGGAGAAAGAGCATTCGTTGTAACCAACGCGACCTCCTTCGAATAGCCCGTGCATGCATCTTTTTCACTTAATTGCCACACTGACTCTCTCACCTCTGCAAAATACATAAAAAATGAATAAAAAAGCAGCCATGTAAATAAAAGAATACTTTTCTTTTTGTACAAATAGGTTCTTGTATTGGTTTTCTGGTTCAGAGAAGAGCATGTTTGAGGGAAAGGAGAAGAGCGACTGTGTTTTTGATCTGTGTGTTACATGTTGTACATGCACTAGGGTAAAAGCTTTCCCCATGCTTGCCTCTGACAGACTGGACTGGACTTGACTTGCACAACAGACACAGATTTAACCCTGTATAATAATAACAATAATAGTAATAAAGAGCAGATGCTGACCTACTGACTCAGAGTAGAATCAGGAAAAAGTGTGGTGTTTTCACTTTGGATGTTGCATGTTTTGTTGTTCATACTATTTTTGTGTCCAGATTCTATTTACAAAAAGAGAGGGGGAAAAAAAAGATGATGAAAAATTAATCAAACCTAAATATGTATGCTGACTGTACAAAGATATGCTTGTATAATCCGTCTGGTTTTCCACTTAATGTAAACTGATGAAAAAAAAATATTCCAACTGTCATGGTTTTTGTGGTTGTACACAAACGGTATTGATAAATTATGCAAATTGTGCTGTAATAAAAGGCTAATGCCCCAAGTCTAAATATTAAATGATATATGTAAAATTCTCCCTGATCTCAGTCAATGAGTCTTTTACTTTCTATCTATCTATCTATCTATCTATCTATCTATCTATCTATCTATCTATCTATCTATCTATCTATCTATCTATCTATCTATCTATCTATCTATCTATCTATCTATCTGTCTGTCTGTCTGTCTGTCTGTCTGTCTATCTATCTATCTATCTATCTATCACACACACATGACCTTTGACCTATAACCTAAACAACAAATAAATGTATGTACATATTATTCATTTTTTATTTCCCACTTATAAGAAATAAATTGATGCCATCTACCTGTAGATACGTAGATGAAGAGGCGCCCTCTAGTGTACCTAGGGTGATAATGGTCTGTGTTCGAACTGGCTAAAATGTGCAATGACGTTAGCCGTTTCAAACACTACAGGGGGCGCTAAACTGCGGTTTTCTCTGTGTTATTATCTATGATGTTTAACAGAGTAAATGAATGTTCACAGTATGTCTGATAATATTTTTTTTCTTCTGGATAAAGTCTTATTTGTTTTATTTTGGCAGTAATAAAAGCAGTTTTAAATAAATACATATATATTTTAAATAATTTTAAGGTCACTAATTATCTCCTATAAGCAGTATATTTTCATTGATATAAAGAACAAACCATCGTTATACAATAACTTACCAAATTAACAAAATAACAAATTACCCTAACCTGCCTAGTTAACCTAATTAACCTGGTGAAGAATTTGCATGTCACTTTAAGCTGTATAAAAGTTTCTTGAAGCATATCTAGTCTAATATTATTTACTGTCATCATGGCAAAGAGAAAATAAATCAGTGTCTGTCTGTCTATCTGTATATCCATCCATCTATCTATCTATCTATCTATCTATCTATCTATCTATCTATCTATCTATCTATCTATCTATCTATCTATCTATCTATCTATCATCTATCTATCTATCTATCTATCTATCTATCTATCTATCTATCTATCTATCTATCTATCTATCTATCTATCTATCTAAATTGTCAGTCTTCTTTATTGAATCATGTCTGTGCAGTTATTCCTGAAAATGTACATGAGTTAGTGTTAGGTTAAGGGTTTGGTTGGGGTTAGGGTTAGGGGTTGGTTGGGGCTAGGTTGGGTCAGGGTTTGAAAGGGAATCAGTTTCTTATTTATTAATTAATGATTGTTTATTTTATGTAAACATGTATTTTTAATAGATTATTTTGCAGTATTTACTTTTATTTACTGAAAAAACATTTTAAATTGTTTTCATTTTGTTTGTTTTAATCAAGCAAGTTTTTTTGATAAATTGCTGCTTACTATTTTTAATTAATGTATAGTAATGTATTTCTATTAATTACTCAATGAAATCGTATTAAATGACTTTATATATGACAGTAATTCTACTTAAATTATTTTTCAAAATCTATCTATCTATCTATCTATCTATCTATCTATCTATCTATCTATCTATCTATCTATCTATCTATCTATCTATCTATCTATCTATCTTTCTATCTATCTATCACACACACATGACCTTTGACCTATAACCTAAACAACAAATAAATGTCAATCATGTCGTTACACATATTATTCATTTTTTATTTCCCACCTATAAGAAATAAATTGATGCCATCTACCTGTAGATACGTAGATGAAGAGGCGCCCTCTAGTGTACCTAGGGTGATAATGGTCTGTGTTCGAACTGGCTAAAATTTGCAATGACGTTAGCCGTTTCAAACACTACAGGGGGCGCTAAACTGCGGTTTTCTCTGTGTTATTATCTATGATGTTTAACAGAGTAAATGAATGTTCACAGTATGTCTGATAATATTTTTTTTCTTCTGGATAAAGTCTTATTTGTTTTATTTTGGCAGTAATAAAAGCAGTTTTAAATAAATACATATATATTTTAAATAATTTTAAGGTCACTAATTATCTCCTATAAGCAGTATATTTTTCATTGATATACAGAACAAACCATCGTTATACAATAACTTACCAAATTAACAAAATAACAAATTACCCTAACCTGCCTAGTTAACCTAATTAACCTGGTGAAGAATTTGCATGTCACTTTAAGCTGTATAAAAGTTTCTTGAAGCATATCTAGTCTAATATTATTTACTGTCATCATGGCAAAGAGAAAATAAATCAGTGTCTGTCTGTCTATCTGTATATCCATCCATCTATCTATCCATCTATCTATCTATCTATCTATCTATCTATCTATCTATCTATCTATCTATCTATCTATCTATCTATCTATCTATCTATATATCTATCTATCTATCTATCTATCTATCTATCTATCTATCTATCTATCATCTATCTATCTATCTATCTATCTATCTATCTATCTATCTATCTATCTATCTATCTATCTATCTATCTATCTATCATCTATCTATCTATCTATCTATCTATCTATCTATCTATCTATCTATCTATCTATCTATCTATCTATCTATCTATCTATCTAAATTGTCAGTCTTCTTTATTGAATCATGTCTGTGCAGTTATTCCTGAAAATGTACATGAGTTAGTGTTAGGTTAAGGGTTTGGTTGGGGTTAGGGTTAGGGGTTGGTTGGGGCTAGGTTGGGTCAGGGTTTGAAAGGGAATCAGTTTCTTATTTATTAATTAATGATTGTTTATTTTATGTAAACATGTATTTTTAATAGATTATTTTGCAGTATTTACTTTTATTTACTGAAAAACATTTTAAATTGTTTTCATTTTGTTTGTTTTAATCAAGCAAGTTTTTTTGATAAATTGCTGCTTACTATTTTTAATTAATGTATAGTAATGTATTTCTATTAATTACTCAATGAAATCGTATTAAATGACTTTATATATGACAGTAATTCTACTTAAATTATTTTTCAAAATCTATCTATCTATCTATCTATCTATCTATCTATCTATCTATCTATCTATCTATCTTTCTATCTATATATCACACACACATGACCTTTGACCTATAACCTAAACAACAAATAAATGTCAATCATGTCGTTACACATATTATTCATTTTTTATTTCCCACCTATAAGAAATAAATTGATGCCATCTACCTGTAGATACGTAGATGAAGAGGCGCCCTCTAATGTACCTAGGGTGATAATGGTCTGTGTTCGAACTGGCTAAAATGTGCAATGACGTTAGCCGTTTCAAACACTACAGGGGGCGCTAAACTGCGGTTTTCTCTGTGTTATTATCTATGATGTTTAACAGAGTAAATGAATGTTCACAGTATGTCTGATAATATTTTTTTTCTTCTGGATAAAGTCTTATTTGTTTTATTTTGGCAGTAATAAAAGCAGTTTTAAATAAATACATATATATTTTAAATAATTTTAAGGTCACTAATTATCTCCTATAAGCAGTATATTTTTCATTGATATACAGAACAAACCATCGTTATACAATAACTTACCAAATTAACAAAATAACAAATTACCCTAACCTGCCTAGTTAACCTAATTAACCTGGTGAAGAATTTGCATGTCACTTTAAGCTGTATAAAAGTTTCTTGAAGCATATCTAGTCTAATATTATTTACTGTCATCATGGCAAAGAGAAAATAAATCAGTGTCTGTCAGTCTATCTGTATATCCATCCATCTATCTATCTATCTATCTATCTATCTATCTATCTATCTATCTATCTATCTATCTATCTATCTATCTATCTATCTATCTATCTATCTATCTATCTATCTATCATCTATCTATCTATCTATCTATCTATCTATCTATCTATCTATCTATCTATCTATCTATCTATCTATATATATCTATCTATATATCTATCTATCTATCTATCATCTATCTATCTATCTATCTATCTATCTATCTAAATTGTCAGTCTTCTTTATTGAATCATGTCTGTGCAGTTATTCCTGAAAATGTACATGAGTTAGTGTTAGGTTAAGGGTTTGGTTGGGGTTAGGGTTAGGGGTTGGTTGGGGCTAGGTTGGGTCAGGGTTTGAAAGGGAATCAGTTTCTTATTTATTAATTAATGATTGTTTATTTTATGTAAACATGTATTTTTAATAGATTATTTTGCAGTATTTACTTTTATTTACTGAAAAACATTTTAAATTGTTTTCATTTTGTTTGTTTTAATCAAGCAAGTTTTTTTGATAAATTGCTGCTTACTATTTTTAATTAATGTATAGTAATGTATTTCTATTAATTACTCAATGAAATCGTATTAAATGACTTTATATATGACAGTAATTCTACTTAAATTATTTTTCAAAATCTATCTATCTATCTATCTATCTATCTATCTATCTATCTATCTATCTATCTATCTATCTATCTATCTATCTATCTATCTATCTATCTATCTATCTATCTATCTATCTATCACACACACATGACCTTTGACCTATAACCTAAACAACAAATAAATGTATGTACATATTATTCATTTTTTATTTCCCACTTATAAGAAATAAATTGATGCCATCTACCTGTAGATACGTAGATGAAGAGGCGCCCTCTAGTGTACCTAGGGTGATAATGGTCTGTGTTCGAACTGGCTAAAATGTGCAATGACGTTAGCCGTTTCAAACACTACAGGGGGCGCTAAACTGCGGTTTTCTCTGTGTTATTATCTATGATGTTTAACAGAGTAAATGAATGTTCACAGTATGTCTGATAATATTTTTTTTCTTCTGGATAAAGTCTTATTTGTTTTATTTTGGCAGTAATAAAAGCAGTTTTAAATAAATACATATATATTTTAAATAATTTTAAGGTCACTAATTATCTCCTATAAGCAGTATATTTTCATTGATATAAAGAACAAACCATCGTTATACAATAACTTACCAAATTAACAAAATAACAAATTACCCTAACCTGCCTAGTTAACCTAATTAACCTGGTGAAGAATTTGCATGTCACTTTAAGCTGTATAAAAGTTTCTTGAAGCATATCTAGTCTAATATTATTTACTGTCATCATGGCAAAGAGAAAATAAATCAGTGTCTGTCTGTCTATCTGTATATCCATCCATCTATCTATCTATCTATCTATCTATCTATCTATCTATCTATCTATCTATCTATCTATCTATCTATCTATCTATCTATCTATCTATCTATCTATCTATCTATCTATCTATCTATCTATCTATCTAAATTGTCAGTCTTCTTTATTGAATCATGTCTGTGCAGTTATTCCTGAAAATGTACATGAGTTAGTGTTAGGTTAAGGGTTTGGTTGGGGTTAGGGTTAGGGGTTGGTTGGGGCTAGGTTGGGTCAGGGTTTGAAAGGGAATCAGTTTCTTATTTATTAATTAATGATTGTTTATTTTATGTAAACATGTATTTTTAATAGATTATTTTGCAGTATTTACTTTTATTTACTGAAAAACATTTTAAATTGTTTTCATTTTGTTTGTTTTAATCAAGCAAGTTTTTTTGATAAATTGCTGCTTACTATTTTTAATTAATGTATAGTAATGTATTTCTATTAATTACTCAATGAAATCGTATTAAATGACTTTATATATGACAGTAATTCTACTTAAATTATTTTTCAAAATCTATCTATCTATCTATCTATCTATCTATCTATCTATCTATCTATCTATCTATCTATCTATCTATCTATCTATCTATCTTTCTATCTATATATCACACACACATGACCTTTGACCTATAACCTAAACAACAAATAAATGTCAATCATGTCGTTACACATATTATTCATTTTTTATTTCCCACCTATAAGAAATAAATTGATGCCATCTACCTGTAGATACGTAGATGAAGAGGCGCCCTCTAATGTACCTAGGGTGATAATGGTCTGTGTTCGAACTGGCTAAAATGTGCAATGACGTTAGCCGTTTCAAACACTACAGGGGGCGCTAAACTGCGGTTTTCTCTGTGTTATTATCTATGATGTTTAACAGAGTAAATGAATGTTCACAGTATGTCTGATAATATTTTTTTTCTTCTGGATAAAGTCTTATTTGTTTTATTTTGGCAGTAATAAAAGCAGTTTTAAATAAATACATATATATTTTAAATAATTTTAAGGTCACTAATTATCTCCTATAAGCAGTATATTTTTCATTGATATACAGAACAAACCATCGTTATACAATAACTTACCAAATTAACAAAATAACAAATTACCCTAACCTGCCTAGTTAACCTAATTAACCTGGTGAAGAATTTGCATGTCACTTTAAGCTGTATAAAAGTTTCTTGAAGCATATCTAGTCTAATATTATTTACTGTCATCATGGCAAAGAGAAAATAAATCAGTGTCTGTCAGTCTATCTGTATATCCATCCATCTATCTATCTATCTATCTATCTATCTATCTATCTATCTATCTATCTATCTATCTATCTATCTATCTATCTATCTATCTATCTATCTATCTATCTATCTATCTATCTATCTATATATATCTATCTATATATCTATCTATCTATCTATCTATCATCTATCTATCTATCTATCTATCTATCTATCTATCTATCTATCTATCTATCTATCTAAATTGTCAGTCTTCTTTATTGAATCATGTCTGTGCAGTTATTCCTGAAAATGTACATGAGTTAGTGTTAGGTTAAGGGTTTGGTTGGGGTTAGGGTTAGGGGTTGGTTGGGGCTAGGTTGGGTCAGGGTTTGAAAGGGAATCAGTTTCTTATTTATTAATTAATGATTGTTTATTTTATGTAAACATGTATTTTTAATAGATTATTTTGCAGTATTTACTTTTATTTACTGAAAAACATTTTAAATTGTTTTCATTTTGTTTGTTTTAATCAAGCAAGTTTTTTTGATAAATTGCTGCTTACTATTTTTAATTAATGTATAGTAATGTATTTCTATTAATTACTCAATGAAATCGTATTAAATGACTTTATATATGACAGTAATTCTACTTAAATTATTTTTCAAAATCTATCTATCTATCTATCTATCTATCTATCTATCTATCTATCTATCTATCTATCTATCTATCTATCTATCTATCTATCTATCTATCTATCTATCTATCTATCTATCTATCTATCACACACACATGACCTTTGACCTATAACCTAAACAACAAATAAATGTATGTACATATTATTCATTTTTTATTTCCCACTTATAAGAAATAAATTGATGCCATCTACCTGTAGATACGTAGATGAAGAGGCGCCCTCTAGTGTACCTAGGGTGATAATGGTCTGTGTTCGAACTGGCTAAAATTTGCAATGACGTTAGCCGTTTCAAACACTACAGGGGGCGCTAAACTGCGGTTTTCTCTGTGTTATTATCTATGATGTTTAACAGAGTAAATGAATGTTCACAGTATGTCTGATAATATTTTTTTTCTTCTGGATAAAGTCTTATTTGTTTTATTTTGGCAGTAATAAAAGCAGTTTTAAATAAATACATATATATTTTAAATAATTTTAAGGTCACTAATTATCTCCTATAAGCAGTATATTTTTCATTGATATACAGAACAAACCATCGTTATACAATAACTTACCAAATTAACAAAATAACAAATTACCCTAACCTGCCTAGTTAACCTAATTAACCTGGTGAAGAATTTGCATGTCACTTTAAGCTGTATAAAAGTTTCTTGAAGCATATCTAGTCTAATATTATTTACTGTCATCATGGCAAAGAGAAAATAAATCAGTGTCTGTCTGTCTATCTGTATATCCATCCATCTATCTATCTATCTATCTATCTATCTATCTATCTATCTATCTATCTATCTATCTATCTATCTATCTATCTATCTATCTATCTATCTATCTATCTATCTATCTATCTATCTATCTATCTATCTATCTATCTAAATTGTCAGTCTTCTTTATTGAATCATGTCTGTGCAGTTATTCCTGAAAATGTACATGAGTTAGTGTTAGGTTAAGGGTTTGGTTGGGGTTAGGGTTAGGGGTTGGTTGGGGCTAGGTTGGGTCAGGGTTTGAAAGGGAATCAGTTTCTTATTTATTAATTAATGATTGTTTATTTTATGTAAACATGTATTTTTAATAGATTATTTTGCAGTATTTACTTTTATTTACTGAAAAACATTTTAAATTGTTTTCATTTTGTTTGTTTTAATCAAGCAAGTTTTTTTGATAAATTGCTGCTTACTATTTTTAATTAATGTATAGTAATGTATTTCTATTAATTACTCAATGAAATCGTATTAAATGACTTTATATATGACAGTAATTCTACTTAAATTATTTTTCAAAATCTATCTATCTATCTATCTATCTATCTATCTATCTATCTATCTATCACACACACATGACCTTTGACCTATAACCTAAACAACAAATAAACGTCAATCATGTCGTTACACATATTATTCATTTTTTATTTCCCACCTATAAGAAATAAATTGATGCCATCTACCTGTAGATACGTAGATGAAGAGGCGCCCTCTAGTGTACCTAGGGTGATAATGGTCTGTGTTCGAACTGGCTAAAATGTGCAATGACGTTAGCCGTTTCAAACATTACAGGGGGCGCTAAACTGCGGTTTTCTCTGTGTTATTATCTATGATGTTTAACAGAGTAAATGAATGTTCACAGTATGTCTGATAATATTTTTTTTCTTCTGGATAAAGTCTTATTTGTTTTATTTTGGCAGTAATAAAAGCAGTTTTATATATATATATATATATATATATATATATATATATATATATATATATATATATATATATATTTTTTTTTTTTTTTTAAATAATTTTAAGGTCACTAATTATCTCCTATAAGCAGTATATTTTTCATTGATATACAGAACAAACCATCGTTATACAATAACTTACCAAATTAACAAAATAACAAATTACCCTAACCTGCCTAGTTAACCTAATTAACCTGGTGAAGAATTTGCATGTCACTTTAAGCTGTATAAAAGTTTCTTGAAGCATATCTAGTCTAATATTATTTACTGTCATCATGGCAAAGAGAAAATAAATCAGTGTCTGTCAGTCTATCTGTATATCCATCCATCTATCTATCTATCTATCTATCTATCTATCTATCTATCTATCTATCTATCTATCTATCTATCTATCTATCTATCTATCTATCTATCTATCTATCTATATATCTATCTATCTATCTATCTATCTATCTATCTATCTATCTATCTATCTATCTATCTATCTATCTATCTATCATTCTTTCTGTCTGTCTATCTGTCTGTCTGTCTATGAATTCTGTACATACATGGTTTCATTGTGGGACTTTTATTTTGAAGGAAATGGCGGCGTCGTCACATTTCAACCAACCATACAGTAGTAAACACACTGGAAGTCTCTATTTACACCATTCTGCTTGTAATGCATCGCATGTGTAATGTTACATTGCTAACATTCTAAACTATTTATTTAGGAGACCTTAACTGAGCTAAATGGAGGAAGAAAACACAGTCAAGCTCTTAATCAAGGCAGTTCAGCACGGAGAGCTGTGCACAGTCAAACAACATCTTAATGATCTCGCCGACAACAAACAGACAGTCATTTACACTCATTTCGGGAAATCTGGAGATACCGTACTCCACTATGCGGCCAGACACGGACATGTAGACATTTTACGTTATTTGGTTGAAGAGCTCAACATGGATATTGAAGTGTACAACAGCGACTATAAGCGAGCTCTGCACGAGGCTTCCTCAATGGGTCATTATGAGTGTGTGCGGTTTCTCATATGCAGAGGAGCGAAAGTAGACAGTCTGAAGAAAGCAGATTGGTATGTCATGAATGCAGTATGCAGTTATTAAATGTATAAACAACTCGTTTCTTGTAGTATGAAGTATCTAGTAGGTAGTATGGAGATCATTGTGTGTCCCCTTCGATAGCTCAGTTGGTAGAGCGGAGGACTGTAGCGGTATTACACTGATATCCTTAGGTCGCTGGTTCGAATCCGGCTCGAAGGAGGAATTGTTTTTACTTTATAGCCATTTGATTTAATCATTTGTACTACTATTTGTAATACTTGATTTGAAAATAGTTCTGTCATTGTGAAGTAAATCAAACTAAACTTTGTTTTGGTTGTATAATATAAGCCTGAAATGAAATAACTGAAATGGTGTTAACCTCACTGAAAGTAAAATTAAATTAACTGTAAATAAAATGTGTACTAATAGTAATAATAATTTACTAATAAATGTTTAATTTAAAAGATTAATAATAATAAATTGTCTAATAATGACCCTAAGTTGTAAAACTGTAATACATAACATACATAACAATATGTTTTTCTCTGTGATATATTTTGTGATATAATTTCACCAAATGACTTAATAGCTCTGCAAAGTCGTTACTTAGGATGATTTTGTAGGGTAGATAAATATAGATATATTTTTATGTAATTTATTATCTACACAAACTATAAGTCATAAATAAACACAATTGAGGACAGATTAAAGTAAAATAAATCATGCTTTATGGATTTCCGGAGAGAATCTGACAGTATTCAGGTACAGAAATTAAATGATCAAATGTTAAATAGCACTGTAAAGTCTTCACCATATAAATAATTTAATAATCTTTATAAAACTTCTTTATGCACTACTAAAATGCAGTCACAGGCCCTTAAACACATGCAGATGACGAACTTTCGCTCCATTACGGTTCAATTCTGCAGTGTCTCCACAAATCTCATGTGTTTTGATCTATAATCATCATCTATAATCCAAACTCAGCATTGCATATCTTACCATGTGACTATTGTGGATACACACATTTTGATATCGATTCTGAAACATGTTGTGCAGCCCTAATAATAACAATATTATTACATTCTTAATAGCATTATCTTACTAACTTAGTAAGATTTTATTAATAATATCTTATTTGAAATAAACATTCAGCAAATTGTGAATTCAGGAAATGTGTTGTACTTAAATTAGTTCATGGGCATTTTGTTTTGGAATGTAAATGTGAAATAGACTATTTAAAAACATTGAAAGATGAATAATGAAAGATACATAAGAAATACTTTTACCTTCAAATGTGAAAATGCTGTATGGCAAAAAAAAATTAAATCATATTAAAAGATAAATAAAATATACTACATGTTTTTGTTTGTACAAATTAAACGAGATCATATTTATGATTAAAATGTAAACTGTATAGTTATATTGTGTGTACATAATACATGCTCTTTGCATGTACAGCAGTACTAATTTAGTTTTATTTATACTATTACATTATTTATTTGAATTGAAATAGTTTAAATGTTTTATTTTAATATTTTGAGTTGTCATTTTAGATTATGTTTTGGTATTTTTATATTTGTTTTTATATTTTATTTTTGTTTTCACTTATATTAACTTTTAGTTCTAGTCATTTTAATACTAAAACTGGTTTTTATCAGTTATGTATTTGACATAAAGCAGATATTTTAAATTTCATATATATTTTTAATAGTTCTAATATGTACATTTTATAAATAAAATAAACTATTTTTTGTATAGTTTTAAATATTCACACTTAGCTTATGATTGATTATAAAGCTTGTTTGGCATGCTGCCTGGGAGAGAGCCCTGAGCTTATAAGATCCTCGAACCCGGGGCTCCATTCCATTTACAAAGCGAGAGGGAGTTTGAGCTCAGGTAGATCTTGAGAACTCCCCTGCTGTAGTAGCTAATGAACAGATGGAATTGCTCTTAAGATATAACTACTTACTAGGAGCACATCTATGATGCCGATTTGGATTTAGACAATTGACTTAAGTTGTGTGTTTTTGCTCGGTGGGAGGAAACCGGGGGCCTGGGGGAAACCCACATGAGCACAGGGAGAATGTGTAAACTCCGCACAGAAACGTGGGCTGGCTTGGTAAGGATTAGAACCTGTGACGTTCTTGCTGTGAGGCGACAGTGCTAACCACTGAGCCATCGTGTCACCTTTCTAGGAAAGGAGGAGGAGTAGGGGTGGAAGGGGGGATTCTTCAAAACGTTTATGGCTGTGATATGGAACTTAGTGTTTTTATAGTGATAAAGGAATCGTCTGATTGGTGAATCCTAAATTGGCCAATGCATGACCAGCTGTGTTCAATCATAACCACATGATCCTCTCAAAATTAGTTTATAAATAAACCCCACTCATCTATAGTTTCCACAGCCAACGCTGCTATTTGTTCACCATTTCTGCTTTGGCTTTGTTTGTTTTTTTAAACATTAAATAACTTTTGTCCTCTCCAGGACCCCTCTTATGATGGCCTGTACCCGACGAAACCTCGAGGTCATCCAGGAGCTGCTGGATTACGGTGCCGATCCAACGCTGCAGAACAAAGATGGATGGAGCTCATTCCACATCGCCTGCAGAGAAGGAGATCCAGCCATCATAAACCACCTCCTCCTGGCCAAACCTGACATCTGGAAGACAAAGAGCAAGACTGGCAGGACGCCCCTCCACACTGCTGGTATGATAGCACAGGATTGATTGTGTTTTCATGATGTCCATTTGCATTTATTTGACTTCACTCAATGCCTTTTTCTACTGTTAAAGCTATGCATGGCTGTGAGGATGCAGTGAAGATCCTGCTTCAAAGGTAGCGTGGTGAATATAAGTGTGTGTTTGCGATTGCTTTATTGTCTTTCTCACGTACTTTGTGTCTTAATTCAGGTGTTGTTATGAGCCTGATGAAAAGGACAGTTGTGGAGTCACACCATTTATGGATGCCATAAGAAATGGACACATAGCTGTTGCTAAACTGCTTCTGGAGGATCACCAGGTAAGCGAACATTTCATTTATATGCCTAGTCCCTTATTTATCAGGAGTCGCCACAGCGGAATGAACTGCCAGTTATTCTGGCATATGTTTTACGCAGCGGATGCCCTTCCAGCCGCAACCCAGTACCCAACCCATACACAATAAACTAGATTATTTCATTGGTGAACTATTTTACTAGTGAGCTCTTTTACTAGTGAGCTATTTTACTAGTGAACTTGTTTGTGTTCTTTGTTAATCTGATGTAGGCATCTCCCTCAGCAGTAGATATTCTCGGCGCACAGCCCTTACACCAGGCCTCTGTCACTGCTCAAGAAGAAGCGCTTTCCTTTCTCGTTCATCATCTTGGCATGGATATAAACTCAAGAGCCACAAAACTGGAGCTGACTGCATTGCACTACGCTGCTAAGGTTGTGTCAGTTGCATTAAACATGAAGCACAGTTCAGACTTCCTCCTCTAATCTCGCTCCAATCTCGATGCTCATTTTTTTCAGGAAGGTCACACGAGCACCATTAAAACACTGCTCGCCCTGGGCGCCGATCTACACGCAAGAGATGCAAAAGGCAGATCAGGTGGGGTTACACTTTTTGGTAACACTTTGCATTAAGGTTGCATTTACTAACACGAACAAGACATTTATTACAATATTTGTTCATGTTTGCTAACGTCGGTTACTGAAAATGAAGTTGTTCATGTTACCTCACACTCCATTAACCCAGTGTTTATCAACCATGTTCCTGGAGGAGCACCAGCTTTGCACATTTTCCATGGCTCCTTAACCAAACACACCAGAATCAGATCATTAGCTCATTAGCAAAGACTGAAAGAGCTCATTTCATTTCACTGCATGCCTCTTTTTCAAATTGCCTTAATTAGAAAGCCAATTGCCATGATTTTATGGTCTGCAGCTCTACATATGGCCTGCATTGGTCAGCACGTGGATACCGTTCGGATGCTACTGCAGATGGGACTCACGGATACTGAAGACAACACAGGGAACACAGCAAGACAGTATGCCATAAAGCCTCATATTAAAGACGTGTTTGAAAATCTTGGAATCTAAACACTGTGACTAGTGGATCAATCGTTACTTTAAAATAATGATAAGTAAAAACACATGCTGCAAAATAAAGATCATGTGGGGAAAATCTCGTGAATTTTCGTGACAAGAAAGCCTGTGAATTTGGTGAAATGTTTTTAATTGCTTGTATCGCCCCCTGGTGGTTGGATATAGTATAAGCCAGGGGTGTCAAACTCAGCTCCTGGAGGGCCGCAGCTCTGCACAGTTTAGTTCCAACTCTAATTAAACACACCCGATCAAACTATACCAGTCTTCTTTGAAACCTACAAGTAAGTGTGTTGGAGCAGGGTTGGAACTAAACTGTGTAGGGCTGCGGCGTTTGACACCTCTGTTATTGGCCATAAACTCTGCCCTGTTTCATGTAAACAAAACAACAACTGTTACACCTTCAATATAATTTATCCCTAATTTTATTAAATCAGTCAATCTGAATTGCAATTAAGCCTGTGAAACTTTTATACTGTGGTCCAGCTCATGATCACGTATGCAAACTCCGAATTATGTCGTTAGCCCAAAATGACAGTAGCCATACTTGGGACATTATTTACAACAGTATTTATTTTCGTTTTTATATATATATATATATATATATATATATATATATATATATATATATATATATATATATATATATATATATATATATATATATATATATATATATGTTTCTAACTATGCAGCTATATTTCATGGCCTTTTATATGTGACTCCTTGGTTATGTTCTTCTGTTCCTCTTGGTCAGTTTTAACATAAGGAACACAATACGTAAAAAAGGAACCAAGAAGGTACCACATATCACCATACTACAGCGGAAAGAATGGTACATATAAGGGATGATGTTTTGAATAAATCATATGTGATTTGTGCCCAGTTTACAACCCCTTTGTTGAATAAACAAACAGAAAGAACTGAGCCATATGCTGAATATTATAAATGAACAGATATCACTGTGATGTCTCTATGTTTGTCTGGATAAAAATACTTTGATCAATGAATGATTTAATTACTTCCCTTATTAAAATTTACTATGGTTGAACTTGGAAAAACACCAACATCAACAAGGTTTTTGTAGTTAAACCATGGTAGCATATGTTAACCACAATAATTTTAGTAAATCTGTGATTATAAAGATCAAAACACACACACACATAGTTAGTATACTTTAATTATAGTAAAACCATAGTTATTTTTGTTATGGTCATATATGCAAAGAACAATGCAAAACTATGCGTATAAAAAGAGCATTTCAAGTTATTTTAGTGATCTTCCAAGAGCAAAATATTCATATATATACATAATAAATGAAATTACCATGTTATAAATTATTAATAACAAATATCAATTGTATATTGTCTAATGATAAATTTACAATAAAGTAAAGAAAAATAAATCATCTTGAAGTGGAAACAATCTTACCCTTGTTACTGACAGACCTTTTATTTAGCTTCAAGTATGTGAGTGTATGTTTTTATGAAGGTTTTTAAGAGATTCGAGTCTGATGAACCAAAATCCCCATGCAGGTGATCAGGGGCGGAACACTCGCCCTCGGTGATTGACAGAAATATCCACCAATCGCATCTCAAACGCGCAAACTCACAAGCCCTGCCTTTTCCAGCCACACCCACAGTGGGTGACGTGACAGCGCACTTCTTTCATTTCCAGCTTTGCAAGATCTCCATTTTCTTCGGGCCGACGCATAGGAAAAGGGGATTAAAGACGAGGAAAGATGAATGAAGAATACGACGTTATCGTGTTGGGAACCGGGCTAACGGTATCAGATCATTATCTAATCCAAACACCCACGCGTACTTTGCCGAAAAATCATAATCAAAAGCGGTTTCGATAATGCTAGGCAGTGCTGTGAGTCTACCGCTGTGAGGCTAATTACCAACATGCTAATTTTAGCATCATGCTAATCAGCAGCCAGTCTGACTCTATAGCATATGCTAATTAGCAACGTTGCTAGCGTTAGGCATTCGTTCGAACCGTACAGTCTATGCTAATCCAGTGCTATGCTAACTTTAGCTTCAGTTACAGTCGTCTACTGGCGCTCAGAGCCGCTGCCATACAGGCCCTTGGTTACAGATTTGACGATGTTTCATGCTTACACAAAATTATTACAAATCACAGTTATCATCAGGCTGGTAAACACCAAATATATGTTGCGTTTCATTCTTTTACTGTAAAGT
Organism: Danio rerio; assembly: GCF_052040795.2. Taxonomy (NCBI): domain Eukaryota; kingdom Metazoa; phylum Chordata; class Actinopteri; order Cypriniformes; family Danionidae; genus Danio; species Danio rerio. The sequence goes on from NC_141024.2 coordinate 12,007,876, forward strand.
TGTAGCTTACATACAGCGTCTTTCGCATTTTGACAGTGCTAACGTTAGTTAGCGCCAGACAGCTTGTTCTCATGTGTCAAGCTGATAAACGATTTCTATTCACGAATGCAAAGACATTTCATTCTTTTTAAACCTCGTATGAAGTCATTAGTATGCAGTTTTTCTATTATAAATATATCTGTAATGCTAACAGTGGACTCTGTGCTGATGTGTTATTTTTACAAGTGCTTGACTTCAGTTATTTTAAGGGCGGGGAGTTATTTTATGTGTTTTCTTTCAAATGAAATGACAGGATGAATACATTTTAAGATCACCTCTTGCGTCAGAATAGGTCAGTAAACAACCACACCCATCAAGTCAAACAAAATCCTCATTGCATATTCTATTAGGATGCTTTAAAAGCCTGTTCACCAGCCAGGAAGTTGCTGTACACTTCTAATTAAGATAGCATGATGCATGCATGTGGTTGCCCATATTATGTGAGCCCTCGCCTGCGAAATTAGATTATTCACAGTATGCATCATTGCAAATATTTATTATCTAGTGGTTTTGCATCTGGGAAAACCCAAATAGGAAAATCACTCGGGGCTGCTACTGAACTTATCAGTTTTCTTCATGGTCATTTGTTTGTTGGGACTGTACCTGAATGCTTCCTTATGACTTTATCAAGATCAGCTGTGTTTGTTACTCTTTATTTTAAATCATCCTTGAAATGCACACACTTCCATAAAACATGCATTGATTTTTAGGTTCTAACTCTCCAAACCTTTATTTTGATTATACTTTATACATTGCATGTGCATAAACCTATACAAAGTGGCTCCCCTAAAACAGGAAGTGCGGGAAGTGAACAGAGTAGGTTTTTGTGCAGTGGAGCATTAGGCTATCAGTAGAGCCCCAGGAAGGCGTTGGTCTGTTTTGTAGAGGAACCGAGACTGACTTCTCATGTATAGTTCTGCAAAATAGAAAAGAATGGTAAGCTGAGGGTGGCATGCGAGCGATGAATAACCAACATTGCCTCCATCTCCGCTGTTTTATGAGGTATTCCTCTCAGCTCCTGAGGCTACGGTTCCTCTGAGCGTAGTGCAGCTCTGGTATTACATGGCTTATTGCATAATCTCTTTATCCTGAGAGGGTTGCTGTAGTGGCTGAAAGTTGGGAGTGTTGATGCTTAAAATCCTCTGAGTTTTAAAAGAACAAATGTCACAAGATTCTTGTCCAGTTTATCACATGCTGTATTAGGAATTCTTACTCTGCCTTACTATTGTGGTTGTAGCTTTGTAGTAAACAACTTATTACTGGGGCCCTGTTAAATAATAATAGGTTCTTTTTTTTTTAAGATTTGTTTTTAGTCTTATTGCCTTTATTGAGTGAATAGGATGGTATTTTAGATAGGAAACGAAATGGGAGAAAGAGAGAGAGAGGGGGTAGGGATGGTAAATGTCCTCGAGCCCGGACTCGAACTCGGGATGCCCTGAAGTGCCACTGCACCATATGTTAGCACGCTAACCACTAGGCTATTGCGCCGACAATAGATTATTTTCTAAAACCTCAATTCCAATTAAAATAAGTTTTAGTAATCAAAAGAGACTTGTTTGAGTTTGACAATTATCTTTCAAGTAACGTGTAAGATAAGTTTACATTTAAATATTTATTTATTCATGTTAATGGGATGGTTTAACCAAAGATAAAAATTCTGCCATTATTTACTCATCCTTGTCATCCCGTCATTGTCTTTATACCTTGTTCTGTTGAATACAGTAGAATATAATTTAAATAACCGTTAGACTACTCAATAGGGGGGGTGGGTGATTAATCAAATAGTACTCGAAATCGACATTCAGAACAAATAATCAATACAATTTTTTGTTACTTTCCCTACTGCGTGTGGATTCACGTGACCCTGTCCTGTTAAGGCTGATTTATACTTCTGTGTCGAACACACATGTATAGTCTGGCGGATCATTCAGCATCTGTGCACCTCTCAAAAATTTTAACTACACTTACTACATTGATGATGATTCCAAGCTGCGCCGGAGATGGCTCGCGAGTCACGATGGCATATTTTTTATTACAATAAAATTATTTTTTACATTAAAGTTTTTACAGAAGATTTAAGAAATGCACTGTTTCTAATATTATTTAAAGGATATACAAGAGTTAACTGTTGGATGAAAGTTAAAAGTGACTTGGTTTTAGGCAATGTGTGTGTTAATTTCAGATGTTCAATGTTTATATTCTATAAATAATCATAGATAGTGTATGTTTCCTTCAGTTATTTTAAAATCAAGTAATGCACCCTTCATTCAAAAATCTGTCACTTGTAATATGAGGGCGTATTTACTGTACAAAACTTATCAGTGAACTGTGAGGGCCAAAATTTTAAATAAATAAATAAAATAATCATCATTTATCGTAAACGAGTCAATTTACCCCCCTCTGAAATCTCATTCACCCCATGCATTCCTGAGTAAGTCCCATACAGGTGAGTGGGTTTTATAAACCACCTGTAGAAACGCTCTTCTCTCTTTTGCCCTTGACACTTCATCTAAACTCCATTTTACAAGGACTCAATAAGGAAAACACTGTTGTACCACAATCATGTAGCGCTGCTTCCTTCAACCTTAAATGATTCTTTCGCACAATATCCACCCTTAAAACCTCAATATCCTGCACAACATTGTTCAGCCTCATGTAAAAGTACTTGTATAGCCTGTCTTATGTGTATAGTTAGGTATCTTATAGTAGTTTTTAAAATAGCTCTTATGTCAAGTGTTGTGTTTGTATTTATGATTATTTTATGTAGCACCGTTGTCCTCCGAGACACGACATTTAGTTTCTCTGTATGTCCATCCATGTAGTGGAATGTCAATAAAGCTCTACCTAAATAATAATGGAAACCTGTAACCAGTGACTTCCATAGTATTTGGTCAAACTGATTTGGATGTCAAGAGTGAGTAAACAGTAGCAGAACTAACATTTTTGAGTGAACTATCTCTTAAAAATAAAAAACGAGAAGAAATAACACTTGTATGATAATTTCAAGCATACAACACGTGTATTTATATAATTATTTCTTACCGTTTTACATTTTTAAGGGATAGTAGTGATATATTTATGATGTTTTTAACCCAACTTTTATGTCGAGCAGTTCTTGTGAACATATCTCACATAAAATGGGAAAAAGCTCGATAGATGATTCTGCCCACATTTTGTCATGATGGAAATCAATTGTAGACCGCATATTATGTCACTTTGATTTTCGTTTTATGATTGGCATCTATTTTATTTCTCTGTATTATGTAGATGCGCCTCTTTCCCAGCATAATGTGATGAATCATCTATGGTGCATTGATGGGAAAAAGGCAAAAAACAAAAGCGACATCAAACACAGCATAATTGAACTTGTGACTGCAGAAAGAGCGTTAGTGTTTTAGTTAAGCGTGGCGATTTCTGACGTGATAACTCGCTGATGGAGGATCCCAGCAGGTGTTTAGCACCATGAAAGAGGGAGACAAATGTCAGCAACATTTCTTATGGCCTTTCATGTGACTGCAGCTTGATTCTTTTGTAAGATGAAGTTCAAACAGTACAGTTTATAGCTGTGCTTAACGTTTAACTCTTATTATACTTATAAAAATCATCCTTTTGTTTATTATACAGTATTTTTGTTTCAGATTGAAACCTATTTCAGTCCTATTTGAGCTAAGCAATGAGTAATGCACTTTTAAAGTGAAGACATTGATTGTGGAGGCTTGAGAAATTGGCTTTCGAAGTGTGAAACTGCATTTTTGTTGCCCTCCCAGTCTCAAGACTACAAAAAAAGCTGAAAAGCAAGTCTGTTAACCACCAACCTTGCATGCACTGCTATCTTGATGTTTCTATATCTGCTAGTGAGCATTTGTTTTTTCATACTGAAAATAAAATTATATAAACATTACCAATATTTCTTTTTGTATTTCTAATATTATAGTTCTGCTTAATCAGTACACTTGTGTAAATGTAGGTGGACTTATTTATAACCTGTCTTAATTTAGAAGTGTGATACAAAACAGGCGTTCGCTTGTTTAGATATTTGCTTGCATATTTGTAATGCTAAGGACTTGGCTTGCCTCCTCTCAGATGGCTTTTGTTACTCTCATTACTCTCACCGAACTTGTGCAATGAACTGTGTTTGTGGGCTGTAATGAAAAAGTGATGTTGTTCTTTGCCGTATAATGAGTTACTGTTGTTAATCGCTTTGAGTCATTTGATGGCCTGCGTTGTGTGTAAAGTCCACTCCGTCACATGGCCTTTAGGTTTGCGGCTTGTAATGTTTTATGACTGCCCGTGAGAAGACATCGTTTCAGTGTTTCTTTGAACGTTAACAACTAATTTAGATGAAAAAATACAATTTTTTCTTTATTTGAGTAAAATGGCTAATAAAATTGCACAATACTAAAGCATAAACAAAAATTTTTTTTAAAATGCTAGCGAAAAATATGTATAAAAATAAAAACTAGCTCAAAATATACCCTTTAAATGAGTTCAGTGTTCATTCTGGTGAATGGCTTGATCATGTACGCCTGAAGTGTTCACAGTTGGCTTATAGGTCTCGTGAAGTGCTTTGAAATATGCCTGTGAGAGTGGTTCAGAAGAATCTCGAAGGGGGCGGGGGCTTGTCAGAAAATAGACAGCATTTGATTGGTTATTATTTGATGAGAAGCTGAAGTATGAGGTGACGTGAATAAAACCATTAATCCATCTAGACTGATGTGAGAAACTACAAGCTTTACATGTTCATATCTTCTAAATGCCAATTTTGTTACAGTTTTGGAACACACAAATTATAGAAATGTTAAAAACTAAAAATACTGATACTAACATCTAAAAAACTTTATGGGACATTTTAAAAGGCCTAAAAGTTTATTTTTTTGTTTAGTTAATTAAATGCTCAGATCATTTCTCAGGTTGCGGGGTCTTAAAGTATTAAAAGTTGATAAATCATGATAAAATTAAGGCCCTTAAAAGGTATTAAAAAGGCTTAATTGCATTGTTATGAGGTCTTAAATTTTGGTCAAGCATTGTCCAAGTGTTTGACTCAAAAAAAGCATGAATATATTTATTTTCCTTCTAATATTAACAACGGCGTGATTGGTTTGGGCCGGGGCGTGTCTTTCAAGCTCTTCTGTCCGGTTGATGTCACGTAATTTGCGACAAACACTGGAAGGTGATGTAACGCTCTCCACATGTGCCGAATCCATAGAGCGAAACATATGGCAAAATAGAAAAATGTAAGTTTGCGAACTCCAATTTAGAGAAAGGCGAGTTTAAACTCTTTCAAGCTTTGTTTCTTTCGAGCTTATCTGAGTTCTGTTGAATGGTTGTGCTCCATTGATTTATTTAGCTACTACTGTTTACGTTATAAGTTTGATACTGATTAGAACTTGAAGTGGCGATGAGATCTTAAAATATTCGAGGTCTTGAAAAAGTCTTAAAAAGGTATTGAAATTACCTTTAGCGTTCCTGCATAAACTGCGTTCCTGCACTACATTTTGATTTATATCGATATCTAGGTTAAGTTGTTTTTGCTACTGTGATAGTGTTTACAATGAGCAGAGTTGTCTGCTCTAGAAATTCTTGTAAACCATACAGGACATTCCTCTACTAAATTCCTTTGACCTCCAAAGCAGTCCAAAAATGTGCTAGGGCTCGTTTTAAAGACACTTCTACTCTGTCATTTTGATTGTATTTATTCTGGAAAGCAAATAAGCTTTATATTTCAAAATACAATATGAAGTCAGTGTGGTCACATGTCTGAAATATGTTCTACTAAAGCTGCCGTTCACGTGTTTCCTCCAGGAATGCATCCTGTCCGGGATCATGTCCGTGAAGGGGAAAAAGGTGCTGCACATGGACAGGAACTCCTACTATGGAGGAGAAAGCGCATCCATCACCCCTCTGGAGGATGTAAGCCACTGTTTGACCTCACAGATCATCTCTAAATCACCACTGATGCTAATGTTGTCTTTTGGTTTGCTTGCAGTTGTTCAAACGTTTCAGCCTTCCTGGTAGCCCTCCTGAGTCCATGGGAAAGGGTCGCGACTGGAACGTGGACCTCATTCCTAAGTTTCTCATGGCCAATGGTAGGAAGCAACGACTTATGATTTCTTCATTACTTTTTTGGTCAAATATGCAGCACATTCTGGACCAGCTTTCTTCAGTCATGCTTCAACACATGGGAATTCAGTCTCTATGCTTGATTTATTTGAAGCCAGTAAATGTTTTATGTCCTTTTCACATTGACAGGTCAGCTGGTGCGTATGCTGCTGATCACTCAGGTGACGCGTTATCTGGACTTCAAAGTGATCGAGGGCAGCTTTGTCTACAAAAAGGGCAGCATTTACAAAGTGCCCTCTACTGAGACTGAAGCTCTGGCATCCAGTAAGTGATGGTTATGATCATCAACAGTCATGAACAAATAAGACAAGGCTTTATAGCAAATACAGTAATCTTTTGATATTTCCTGTTGGATTGGGGAAAGGCTGAGATTTTAAGTTCGCTCTTGCCATTTTGTATGCAGCGTTCATCAGATGGTCAGTGAACAGGCTGTGGGCGGCCAATGGTCCTGCCATCTGAGGCAGAGACTGCAGCCAAGTACACTGGAGTGTTTAATTGTCTGAACTAGGGTTAATATCGTAACCTAAAATGATTAGAACTCTTTTTGTGGATTAAAATGAACCTAAAATAAAGTATAATTATTAATTAGAAAGTTGCCTTGATGACTAACTGATAAATTTAAATACAATAAAGAAACAAATTAATTAACATAAAATAAGAACTAAAACTTGAGAATACTGAAAAATGAACTAAAATAAAAATAAAAGCCTTGGTTTTTGATTATTTGAGTGATTGTGGATATGCATTTAGATTTATTCATTTATATTAATAATTAGTTTTATTTATTTAGAACTTGTTTGTTTGTTTTGTGGAGACTGAAGAAAGTAAGTCTGCTAGAGCAGGGGTGCCCAAACTCGGTCCTGGAGGGCCGGTGTCCTGCATGGTTAAGCTCCAACTTCAGCACACCTGCCTGGAAGTTTCTCGTATATCCAGAAAGAGCTTGATTAGCTGGTTCAGGTGTTTAATTGGGGTTGGAATTAACATATGCAGGACACTGGCCCTCCAGGAGTTTGGACACCCCTGTTGTTGTATATCTAGTAAGGGCTTAATTGGCTGCTTCAGGTGTGTTTTTATTAAGGTTGGAGCTAAACTCCAGGACACCAGCCCTCCAGGACCGATTTTGCACAGCACTGTGGTAGAGAGTCCACAAAGGCAGTCCATGGTCTTCCTCCTTTATTAAAAATCTGTACATTATTTAGTTGCCTGTTTATTTTTTGAATGTGACAGAGACCTAATTCAAAAATAAATACTCTAATAGTACACAAACAATACTAAACTCACTGTAGCCTGAACAGATGACACTTTTTCTAAAATGAGTGTTAGAGGAAGTACTGTGAAGTTATTATTTTAGCTGTCCCTCTCTACTTCCTTTTTGGACCGTAATGAAATTGTTAGCTTGTTTTGTTGCCTTAATCTAAATCCGTCAAAATAAAGTGTAATTTGTCATGGCTGATTTATTCACAAATAAAAAAATAGCATTTTGTAACTTGCTGTAATGTTGTAAGCATGTATATTAATCATCTTTCAGGCCTCATGGGACTTTTTGAGAAAAGAAGATTCAGGAAGTTCCTCGTGTTTGTTGCCAACTTTGACGAAAACGACCCAAAGACCATGGAAGGAGTGGACCCTAAAAAGACCACCATGCGGGATGTGTACAAAAAGTTTGACCTGGGCCAGGATGTCATTGATTTCACTGGCCACGCTCTCGCTCTCTACCGCACAGACGAGTGAGTCAAAACCTTTAGAGGAAACCTCACTAAAAACACCCTTTATCAGTGTTTGTCCTATGAAGCTAAAGCTGTGATTTTTATCCGTCTAGTTATCTGGATCAGCCCTGCATAGAGACGATAAACAGGATTAAGCTGTACAGCGAGTCTCTGGCGAGATATGGAAAGAGTCCCTATCTGTACCCTCTCTACGGCCTGGGAGAACTGCCCCAAGGCTTTGCCAGGTGAGTTTTCACAACCACTTCCTCTGCCAGTTCAGAGTTTCACATCACTTAACAGCATGCCAATACTTCATACGTGTACTAGTAGTTTATTTTTGTCGATCACAGATTAAGTGCCATTTATGGAGGAACCTACATGCTGAACAAGCCCATTGAGGAAATTGTCATCGAGAATGGCAAAGTGGTGGGCGTCAAATCTGAGGGAGAGGTGAGTTTCTGGTAAACATTCGATGTGAAATTTGGATTTCATTGTTAAAACGTGCTTTTGACTGGCTGTTTATTCTTAATGTGCAGATCGCTCGCTGCAAGCAGCTCATTTGTGACCCTAGTTATATCAAGGACCGAGTCAACAAGGTGGGTCAGGTGATCAGAGTCATCTGCATCTTGAGCCATCCTATCAAAAACACCAGCGATGCCAACTCCTGCCAGATCATCATCCCTCAGAACCAGGTCAACAGGAAGCACGGTTAGTCTGACAGGAAGCCAAAATGTGCTTTTTATAAGACCAACATATTTTAGTATAACCTTTTTTTTTCTAGGTCATGTTTTAGTTCAAGTTCTCTATGTTTTAAAAATATTTAAATTAGAATAAATCCTTGTTTTACCCATATTTAATTTCATTATTACTCTGTGCTTTTAAATATATAATTATCTTGCTATGTAAATAAATGTAGGTGGAATGGAAGAAATAAACATTTTGTTTTTCAAAGGATTGTAATTCTTTAGGGTTGTCAAAAGCCAACATTTCATACAGTGAGTAAAGCAGATATTTTATTATATTATTAATCATTTAATTTAAAAAAATGCACATTATATTAAAACAGCGGTGCCCAATTTTTTTATGTGAAGGGTCAAAAACCAAATATCATTAAGAGCCAAAAATAAATATACCAAACTTTATTACATAAAATTTGCATAATACTTAAATAAATGGAAAACATCTATTTCAATCATATTAACTAACGCGGTATAACTTCTCTTAATTATAACTTATTGCAATAAGAACAAACACATTTATAACACAATAGAGTTTAATGCTAAATACACTAGAATTTGCTCACCAAAGTCTCTGCATTGTCCTCTATCAGTCAGCTGACTGTATGCACATTTTTAACTAAACCACAGCATTTAAATTGAAACATTTAGTTTCAGTTAGCTTTTTTGTAGCCAGACTATAAACCAAACAAATAAAAGGTTACATTAAATTTAAAATAACAACACCTAAATTATCCTCATCACTCTCCATCTCATCTTTGGTTGATCAAATCATCAAATTAAAGGTTACCGTGTGCCAACTTTGGCCTGCAGGCTCTAGTTTGGGCCTCTCTTTATTAAATAATTAAAAGATTCCTAATAAGAATTTTAGAATAATTATATCACAATAAAAAAACTAGATAAGTAATGTGGTACAAATGACTTTTTAAAGTAGTATTGCAGAAGCTAGATCAATACTGTAGTACAAATTACTTTTAAAGTATTAATGAGGTAATTTTAACTTTTAACAGGACCCTGCTTTATTTTTAATAAAATGTTAATACTGGCTCAAACCTGAACAATGCATTCTTACAATGAAATCGCTTGTCGTCTTTCAGATATCTACGTGTGCATGATCTCTTACGCACATAACGTGGCGGCCCAGGGTAAATACATTGCCATCGTCAGCACCACCGTGGAGACCAACGACCCTGAGAAAGAGATCAAACCAGCCCTGGACCTTCTGGAACCGGTTGAGCAGAAGTATGTATACTCCTGATATCTAAATCATATAAAGCATATTCTAATGTGCTTGCATCCAGATTAAATCAATCATTTTGCCCTTTCCACAGGTTTGTGAGCATTAGTGACCTGTATTCGCCAACTGATGTGGGATCTGACAGCCAGGTAAATGTTTACTTGATATACAAAAGCCCTGTTTGCTAGTTTGCAATTTCTACAGATGTTTTCCATTCAACCACATGATGTTTGACACTATGAAAGCAATAAGATAACGTTTCTTTTTTTTTTCCCCCAAATATGATATATTTTTTTATCACATTAATTTGAGATACAATACCAATGCACCCTATAAAACAGCACATATCCACACCCTTCTTTTATATGTATATACACATTATACATACGCTCATACACATTCAATAACATAACATAAATAAAATAGGCAAATAAAAATAATTAATTGAAAAATAGAGAATGATAATAACAACAGGGTTCCTAAGGGTGCTGGAAATCCTGGAAAATGCTTGATTTTTAATATAGGGTTTCAAGGTTAGAAAAGTGTTTGGATTTTGGACAAAGTGCTTAAACCTGCTTGAATTTAAAATTTCATTGGTTTCATAACAATTCGTAATCTTATGGAGTAGTTTTCCTTTAAGCTAAAAATGTATTTTACACAATGAAAACCATTTGACAGGTGGGACATTTGCCATACAGTCAAAACAGCGCCTTAGTCCTAACTTGAAGTAATATTGACAATAATAAATAGTAATATTGATGAAAGCTTACAAACTGTGGTTTCCATATTTGGTGATGGATTTTCACAACGGTTGACAAAGGAACAGTTCATTAATTTGCAGCAGGAATATTCTCTGACTATTAATAAGAATTTAATTTGTTACATGAACTTTTAATAGCAGTGGACATGAAATATCACGAATGACTGGTCATAAGAGTTTGGTACTACACCCAAACACAATCTTACTGTAAGCTCATTTTTTTTTTTTTTTTGAGAAATTAACTTCAGGTAGAAAGAGAACAAACTTGAAAAGATACTTCATCTAATAACTGAACTTTTTAAAACAATATATTTTTTCAGTTTTTGGGTGAACTATCCCAATAAGTCTATGCTCCAAAATATTCTACAATTTAAGTAATTTTAAATAGCACAATGGATTTAAATGTGAATACAAACATACAGCATACATAAACGTAATATACTGTGGTTGTTAGGTGCTAAAAAACAAAAATGCTCATTGAAAGTGCTTGAAAAGTGCTGGAATTTGAAGTTGGAAAAGGTGTAAGAACCCTGTAACAAAAACAATAATACAATAATGAAATAAAAAAATAATTAAATACATGTTTACAAACACATGTTTCTGATTATCTCTAGATGTGGTTGAAAGTGGACAAGCTCAATATTTAAGACCCCAATATACATTTAACATTTAGAAACTTAAAGGAGTAGTTCACCCAAAAATGAAAATTTACTCTCCTATAAGTGTTTCTTCTGTTGAACACAAAAGAAAATATTTTGAAAAATGTTAGAAACCTGTAACTATTTACTCCAGTAGTTTTTGTTTTTCCTACTAAGGAACCTTCTTTCAACATTCTTCAAAATACCTTTTTGAAAAGGTTTTGATTTTCAATTTTGTAAGAACTATCCTTTTAATAATATCTGATGTAATTTGGATCAAAGAGTGGCTTCAGTTACTATTTAACACTATTTAATCTTCCTCCAGATCTTCATCTCTCGCTCTTATGATGCCACGACCCACTTCGAAACGACCTGTGACGATATCAAAGACATCTACAAGCGAATGACGGGCACGGAGTTTGACTTTGCCGAAATGGAGCGCAAGAAGAACGACATATTTGGAGACGCTGCTGACCAGTAAACTAGCTCCAGCTGCTCTTGAATATCAGATATTCAGACCATCATAATCTTAACATTTAAAACAAAACAAAAAAAAAGTGGGCAAGCTGGCTATTCAAGTGTATGTTTTGCCCGTAATGAAATTCATGTAAACTGTTATACAAATTTAGCATTTTCAGGGGGGAGAAGGGGGAGAAGGTTTTGCCGGTCTGCTTTTTATAATCGGGAAACAAGATCCATTTTGCACTGTTTATCGCCCTTTATTCAGTTTCCATCATGCGATCTTTATCTCAACCTGCTTAGACATGAAATGCGACAAGTCCAAAGATGCCAAATGATCAGATGTGTTCACGTTATATGAAGAAATGCATATTTAACAATAATAAATAAATGTCTCAGCGTCAGCTTTAAAGAAGACAACCTTAAAGCTTCGGCTGCTAGGTTTCCAATTCGGGCAGGTTTAACAGCACACACCATACTATTATTCTATCAACTTCTAAGGTAACTTCCAGGGATTATTCATTATTCTATCTTCCTACAGATTAGAACTGGTGCTTCAGCTAAAATCCTGAATTTGCAATTTAGATCGAAGGGACGTCTCAAGCACACACACAGTGTAGATAATCTACTCATGTCCGACCACACAGTATTCGTTTTTGCAATATGCTCATGTGATTTGACATAACTGACCCCCCCATTTATTAGCTGTAAATCGTGCTACTTGTTGGAAGGGCCAGCTTTCGCCTTGCATCTCTTTTCTGATGGGTTATGCGTGATTCTAAGGCCACTACGCAGAGGTTATCACACGTCAGCGGGGAAAGCTGCTTAATTGTAAGTCTGGAATCTGCTTGTCTAGTGTGCGTGTGTGTGTGTGTTGGGGAGATCGCTCTCCTTCTCCCTCGCCTCAGAGCAGAGCGAGGAGCAGGCATCGGCTGCTGACTTCTGCTTAATGGCTCTGACGTGTTAGCAAGGACCAAAATGTCTACGGCAGTATTGACATGACCGGGGCCCTGTGCAAAATGTCACCAATGTTTTAAAAAACACATGCTGAACGGATGGGGCTCAAATGATTTCTGTACTGCGAAGTAAAAAAAAAATGTTAACTTGTGGAAAACTGACTTTGTGTTTTCATTATTTTTTTTTTTTCATTATTTACCAGTGGTGGAAATAGTACTGGCAAATCATACTCAAGTAAAAGCATTACTTGCCTAGAAATGTAGAGTAAAAGTATCTGTTGTAAATATTACTCAAAGTATGAGTAAAAAGACCTTTTAAAAGCACTCAAGAGTAGTGAGGAATAAGGATTACCCTGTAATTGGTTAATTGTAACAGGTTGAAGGAAAGTAGTGGAGTAAAAATACAGATACAGCACTAAAAATGAACTCAAGGGAAAGTAAAAGTGCACATTTATAAAACTACGTGAATTACAATTTCTGAGAAACACTACTCGATTACGGTAATTTGAGTATTTGTAATTGGTTACTTTACAACACTGTTATTTACCAAATATATTATGCTATTTTATACTTCGGAACCTGCTTATTTACATTATTATTTTTAAAGAACACATGACAGTCAACATTTCAACTGAACTTTTCAATTTCCAGCATGATTAAATATGCTTTAACTTTGTATTAAGTGCATAAGAAAGTGTATTACACTTTATAGGGTTCACACAGTTTTTGAAAGTACTTGAATCTCAGACATGAATTCAAGGCCTGGAAAGTACTTAAAAGCAAATATGGGTCCTTGAAAGTGCTTGAATTTAAAAGTTTATGGTGTTATTTCAACTATTGTACTGTGCTGCTTTCAAAAACTGAACAAAAATCTATCAAATTTTAAATCTTATACACAAACTATGATAATTAATGCATTGTATCAATACTCCAGAATTCGCATTTGAATATAAACCAGTATTGATTCAACTAAGTGTATTATAGTTTTTTGGTTATCACTTCAAAATGGTACACATTCAAAACATCATCATGACATTTTAATTTAAATATTAATTGTAAGGTGTATATATAAATAAATTTTCACAGCTTGTCTGATAATATTTTTTCTTCTGGAGAAAGTCTTATTTGTTTTGTTTCGGCTCGAATAAAAGCAGTTTTTAATTTTTTAAACACCGTTTTAAGGTCGAAATTATTAGCCTCTTTAAGCTATATATTTTTTGGATTGTCTACAGATCAAACCATTGGTATACAGTAACTTGCTTAATTACCCTAACCTGCCTAGTTAACCTAATTAACCTAGTTAGGCCTTTAAATGTCACTTTAAGCTGTAGTGTCTTAAATATCTAGTCAAATATTATTTACTGTCATCATGGCAGATAAAATAAATAAGTTATTAGAAATGAGTTAGAAACTATTATGTTTAGATATATATTGAAGAAATCTGGTATCCGTTAAACAGAAATTGGGGGAATAAATAAACGGGGGCGAATAATTCAGGAGGGCTAATAATTCTGACTTCAACTGTATATAGCCATGAATTTTGAAGTGAATCAAAACCTTGCATTAAAGTCCTAAAACTATTGAACAACACCCATTCTTGTCTTTTTGACCTTTTTTTGTCGAGTCTTCCTAAACAATCACATTTTATCTTTACTAAAGCTAAAAATTCTTAAATCTTATGCACAAATGCTTAAAATTCACTAAAACATTAGTCACAGGTTTTCAAAATCATTCTCTCTTCTAGCATCAAACTTTGCATGTGTTCTGAAAGGTGTTTTCTGCTTAATTATAATCAATCCACATGCTTTAGATTTGTACAATGTGATGTTGATGCTTAGACAATGTTGTTCAGACCTAAATGGGACCAAATTTCCTTTTTATGGATTTTTTGGTGAGTCCAATGAGGTACAGAAATGAAATCAGAAGTAAAATACCACTCTATAAAGTAGTCAACAAACCTTTCATTAAAGTTTTCCTAAACCTATTGAACAACACCTTTTGACCTTTTTTGATCCACTTTAAATGTTGACTACTGTATGTTGTGGTGTGAATTACAAAGGTGCTCGATTTCAAATTATTATTGGTTTTAAAAAGTCCTTGAATTTGGTGTTGAAAGAGTTGGAACACTGGTATAAGTAATGTTTTGATGAATGCATTATATGCTGGTATTGTGGAGGAACTACGTCTCCCATAATCCCTTCCGTGTTTGCCGTATTCAGTCTGAAATGTCGCAAATCATAACACCACACAAGCGTCTTCTTTAAATATATCATATTTACCTTGTCAGCAGCATGGTGTTTGCTTATTGTGCGAGTGATGTATTTTAAATTTCACTTAAAAGTATTAAATTATGGAACTGACCTCTGCCAGATCAACATATTATGGTGACATCGGTGAGTATTTATTCTATAACATTGCTTCTGGTGCACAACACACTCATGCCCAGTGCTTAACATTGCTATGCAATAGATTGTGAAATTATGATCGCCATAACAGTTATAAATTACCATAAGCTGTGTGTTTAGGTCACTGGGCAGACCGTACGCCGGTACATGAGGCTGCGTCTCTGGGTCGCGCTCTGCAGTTACAGCAGCTGATAGCAGCAGGAGCATCAGTTAATATCGTGTCTGTGGATAACTTCACACCTCTGCATGATGCCTGCATCCAAGCCCATCCCAACTGCGTTAAAATACTGCTGGAGGCTGGAGCTCAGGTGCGTTTCCAGTCCAGAACAACTGCTCCATAACCCTTCTGGAAATATTTTATCCAGATTACCCTTAGAATAATGAAGCCCTTTAAGCTAAATGAGACAATGTCTTGCGTTAATGGAACATCTGCTTGGACCAGTTCGAGACTTAGTTTCCAAATTTCACTTGGAATTTGAGCATTTGTTTGAATGCATACAAAAACCTATAGCATTTTTAAAATTCATAAATATATTCCACAAATTCTAAGTCTTCTTTATTGTGGCAGATACATTTAGAGTAATAAAAATGAGCTTTATATAATAATAAAAGACTGTATAATTTGTGTGCGCAGGTGGATGTGCGCACCATCCATGGCAGTACTCCTCTGTGCCACGCTTGTGCTGCTGGCAGTATAGAAAGTGTAAAGCTGCTGGTGGATCACGGAGCATCGGTCAACCCTTCCCTGACCGCCCTCACAGCTTCCCCCCTTCATGAGGCCTGCATACGAGGTGAAACATGCAAGGTTTGTATCAACACTGTTTTTATACTTTATTTATTTTCATCAAGAGTGCATCTCTGTGCAGGAAACCCAGACTGTGTGAAGCTGATGATAGCAAAGGGAGCGCTGCTGGAGGCCTTTGACATTTACTTTGGGACACCCTTACATGCTGCCTGTGCTAAAGCTCACTTTGACTGTGCCCTGTTGCTGCTCAATGCAGGTGAGATATTTTGTTTTTGTAAGAACAAACCATTTGTTTTGTTGCTCTATTATTACACTACCTGACAAAAGCCCAGTTGTAAGAGCAACAAATAATAGCTTGACTTCTAGTTGATCATTTGGAAAAGTGGCAGAAGGTAGATTTTTCAGATTTACCATCTGTTGAACTGTATCCCAATCTTCACAAATACTGCAGAAGAAATTCTTCAGCAGGATAGCGCTCCTTCTCATACAACAGCCTCCACATCAAAGTTCCTGAAAGAAAAGATGGTCAAGGTGCTCCAGGATTGGCCTGCCCAGTCACCAGATATGAACATTATTGAGTGTGTCTGGGGTAAGATGGAGGAGGCATTGAAGATGAATCCAAATAATTTTGATGAACTCTGGGAATCCAGCAAGAACGCTTTCTTTGCCATTCCAGATCAGTTATTTGAGTCATTGCAGAGATGTATGGATGCAGTCGTCCAAGCTCATGAGAGTCATACACAATATTCTTTTTTTTTTCTGTTAACTGACAATACTTTTGTCTAAGCAAAGTCAGACCTTACTCTTCTAATTAAATAATTAAAAATAAAGGCATGATCATATTTTATTTTGGTAAAGTAAGTGTCATCTAGAGGCCTTTGCCTTCATATAAACCACTTCTGTTGCATTGTGTTGACAAAAAATATGGATTTTAAGTCTAGTCTCTCTTGCCACAGTTCAGCTTTGTCCATTTATCACTCTTTCAAATATATAAATTAGGAACTGCATAAATGTTGTAATTTAAATAAAATCTGTGGCAATGCAATGTTTTTTGTAGTATCAAAAATGGTTTTGAGTATCAATAATTTCAAAGTCTGCATGAACCAGAAGTTGCAACCTTTTTTTTTGTGTTGGGGCACAGTTCGTAGAGAAATGGAATGTTAAATTAGATAAGTAGGCGTGGCTGTTTTTTTTTTTTTTGGACTGCAAGCTGATTGGATGTATTATATTTAGGGGAAAAGGGTTGTTGTCAAAATTGACAGTTGGAGGGGCGTGGTTATGTATCTTAACCACGGCCGATAGCTCAGACAGAATAATCTGAGAACTGAACTAAAAACAAATAGAAAGCGCATGTTCAGATTTTAATTTTAGATTACAAGGGCAAACTATTTTTTTTCTTAATGCCATTGCTTATATGAATTGTTCCCCACAAAACTAGCAATGTGAGCTTACAAAATCATATTTAATTTGTACTTTAAGCTATCTTATCACATTATAAATTCCACCATTGTGATCTCACTAATTTTGCGATATCTTCTTCTTTTTTTTTCAAAGGTGCAAAAGTGAATGCCACAAAGTTCCATGAGACGGCACTGCATCATGCGGCGAGAGCGGAGAGAGAGGATCTGGTGGAGCTGCTGGTGGAGTTCGGTGGAGATGTCAACATAAGTGATAACTTGGATCATATACCTAGAGACTACACAAAGCCAGATTCTCCTACTAATCTTTGTCTTCTTCAATATGGCAGTATGTTGAAGTTTTGTATGTGGGATATCTTATGAGAAGTCTCGCATTGTTTAATTGACTGTGCATTTGTATTTTATTATTTGTATTATTTTTGTAGGTAACCCTCTGTCTCTGCAGCAGCTGTGTCGTATCATCATAAGGACTATGGTGGGCACCAGAGCAATGGAGCTGATCCCCAAACTAGACATTTCACAGCGCATCATTGATTACCTCATGTTTAAATCATTGATCAGTTCTGAATAGACTTGTGTATTACATTTTGTGGAGTCTTAATTTTGCAAGAGACAGACATCTATTAATTTTAATGGTATCTGGATGCAGCATTTATGATGCAAGCTGAGATTGTGGGGTTTGGTGAGCGCATTAAAAAGCATTGGATGCAACTCAGATTGCACTGCACCGGGTCTGCATCCAGACATCTCTCAATAATTTACTGAAGCTGCTGTTTATTTGATTTAATGCATTAATTTTATTTGAAATTTGGAAGAAATGTTACAGAATACATTATATAATACCACACATATTAACATTTAACCCACATAATATATCCAGAAAAATGTAGGTCTACAGTTTACATATCTGAATATGGTCCTAAGAAGTTGTTTGTATTAATAATACTTCTTCTGAATGTGCCACATTGTCTTATTATAATTATTAATAAATATATGTTATAAATTGTGTCGTAGTTATCAATTAAGAGGCCCTAAAAGCAAATTATATTTGTTAAAATCAAATGTACAACTGCTTTTCACACATATTTAGAACTTTTTGTGATATTTTAACTACCAACCTCTATAAAATGTCTTTTATGCATTAAATATTTATAATGGTATTGAAAAAAATCTTGCTTAGCTTGTATCTGTGACTAATGCACTGGGATTCATTTATTATTTGTCCAAACACTTTTTGTCGACAGCTCTTCACTCGCTATAAACTACAACTCCCAGCATTCACAGTCGAGCGCGTCAAGGACAAACGTCGCGTGTAGTACCAAAACAGAGCAGGTCACGTGATGCATATGCCGCGTTTCTAAACGCAAACAATTCCTGCTGCAATTAGCTAGCTGGCTGACTGTCTTAAGTTTAAATTGTACTGTCTATCAGTTTACTTAAACTGGGATGGAAGTGGAAACAGCAAGACCGTATTTTTTTGGTGACATCGGTAAGTCCAAGAGGAAAGCGTGTCGCCGCAATGTCAGTCAGCGGCGTGTTGTCCCGTTTGTAAACATATTAGAATATTTCACATAATATCCCCGCAAACAATTTTGTATTCAATATACATCTAAACGTAGAAAGCTTGACTAAAACAAGGCTAAACCTGGACTGCCAGTGAAAATCTAACATACGTCTAAGAATAGCCCAAAACTAGACCAGTCGTTTAATAGATTTGAGACTATATGTGTAGTCATTCATTTCTGTTAACTTGATGACTAGTCTAGATATGGCCTTTTTCTTAATGTCAATTAGATTTTCATGGACAGCCCAAATTTAGCATTGTTTTAGTCAAGAGGACTTTGTTTAGACGTCTATTAGACATCAAAAATGCTTGCTGGGATTGCTCTTTAATATGATGTCAACTATAGACCATTTTGGGGGATGTAAACAATAAAAATGGTCCTATTTCCTGCTTTAACGTTATACATATAATTTCCATAGCTTCCAAGAATCCTAAAAGATCCACATATTGACCAATAATGTTAAGATATGATTGAATTTCCTCTTGTTGCAGTTATTAAAATAGTTTGAAAACAAGCAGGACACATTCGTGGACCAATGGCATCACCACATGATTGAAATGGTCTATACTGTTAGCATGACAATAAAATGACATTGAATAACAGTAAGGTCATTACCTATGGTATAAATCCATGATATATATCCTCAATACAGCTTATTCGGTTGTAATTTGAGGGAAATTTATAAATATATACATTCATACACACACATAAACAAACACCATGAAAGCATAACATATAACTAATTAACAGGAAAAATCAAGGCGGCTATCGAAAATATTAGATTAAGTAATGTATAATAATTTTTGCTACACCCTATTTTAATTTAAAATGTGTTATTTTACTTATCTTAAAGATGTTAGGTGATGACTATCTTGAATGAATACAACTAGTTAATAAAACTTTTATAAAAAGGCAGCAAAATATACCGTCTATGTTTACTACATAAATTACTATTTATTACATTTTACTTGAAGTAAATAAAAAAGGTTGTCTTTCCATATCTGGCTTATATATTGATGCTTAACCATCAAGTTTTACCTCATAAACTAAAAGTAGTATTACAACAGTGTATCATTCATAAATAATGCAGTTAAATATTCTCTTGTGTTAATGGTGTTTGTGTGTTGTTATGTTGTTATGTATGTTATGTGTTTTAGGTTTCTGGGCCGAGAGAACGGAGGTTCACAAGGCTGCGTATGAGGGTGAGGTGTCGGTGCTGCAGGATTTGATTTCGAGCGGAGCATCAGTAAATATCGTGGCTGTGGACTCCATCACTCCTCTTCATGAAGCAGCTGCTCGCGGACAGACGCAGTGTGTGAGACTTCTGCTGGATGCAGGAGCTCAGGTATCAAACAGCTACACATGTACTGTCCTCAAAAATGATTCAGACAACTCAAGTGTAGGTAATAGGTTAATTTTACAACTCCCCTAGTGTTAGTTAAAATTTTTCAATCCATTCAGCTGATTTTTGCGTCTAATGGCAGCACTTTTAGCCTAGCTAAGCATAAATCATTGAATCAGATTAGACCATTAGCATCTTGCTCAACAAATTAAATTTTTTTTTTTTTCAGTTTGAATCTTCTATAGTTACATCGTATACTAAGACTGACAGAAAATGAAAAGTTGTTGTCAATGTGGCTAGGAACTATATTCTCACTTTGAGGTAATAATCAAGGAACTTTCGTCAGACTTAGTGAACAGTTTTACCACAGAAGTTTTAAAAAGTAATTATTATAATCTTTTTTTTTTTTTTTACAGAGATGCTAATGGTCTAATCCGATTCAATAATCTATGCTAAGCTAAGCTAAACTAAACATGCTCTTGCCAGACTCAGAGATTGAATTGATTAAAAAAAATGGTTAAAACTGTACTGTTTAACGCTAGGGGAGCTGTAAATAAGCCTTTTTAAGTGCAGTGTTTAAAGCGGTTTCTTCTGGGTTTTGTTGCAGGTTGATGCAAGGAACGTGGATGGCAGCACTCCGCTGTGTGAAGCCTGCTCCATCGGGAACTTTGAGTGTGTGAGGCTGCTTCTGGATTATGGAGCAAAAGTCAACCCAACCCTCACCTCGCGGACCACTTCACCTCTTCATGAGGCCTGCATGGGAGGTCTGGTGCTTTCATGTGAAATTGTATCAGTGTATTTTTAAGAAATACAGTTTTCAAATTATAAAATAAAATAAAAAATGATTAGGTTTTGCTAACATTTATGGCAAATACAGGATTTGTAATAGTTATTTATAATGTATAATTATTACAAGGTTCAAAATAATTTTTACATTGTGTTTTTTTCTTTTATAATTGTTACAGTAGTACATAATCTTTCAAATATTTGTATACATTTATAGTGAAAGTATTATTTAATTTAACAATTTATTTACTAAACAAAAATATAATAAATAAAAGTGTTTTAAAATATGCTAGTAGCTATTTTGCTAGTAGTATAGGCTCTGTAGTTTTTACATAAATATATTTTATAATGTGTGCTATTACATTATTACCTACTATATGTTAAGTATTTTTTATTTATTCATAATGCATTAATTATTTTGATGAAAAAAAAAAAAAAAAAAAAAAATATATATATATATATATATATATATATATATATATATATATATATATAATGTATATAAATAAAATATATATATATATATATATATATATATATATATATATATATATATATATATATATACCTCAAATGCATAAATAACATTTTTAATTATTTAAAAAAAATACATTTTCATAAATTATGCAGTAATTGTTTTATTGTTTAATTGTTCGACCTTTTATAATTCCTATGGTTTGTTTGTTTTATTTAAAATTATCAAATATCAGGTAAAAAATTTTTTTTTTTTAATTGACCTGTTAATAATACAAAAAATATTTAAGAGAATTTTATACATTTATTGATTTACTTTGCTAAACTTTCTTGAGAAAAATAATTAGTTGTTTCTATTCACTGCATAATGTAAGAACATTCTGTGTTATTCAGGTAATGCAGACTGTGTGAGGTTAGTGATTGCTAAAGGTGCCAGTCTCGAGGCGTATGACCTTTACCATGGTACTCCTCTACATGTGGCATGCGCCAACCGACGACTCGAATGTGTCAAGGTGCTATTAAATGCAGGTAAATACAGATGATGAATTTAAATAATGACACATTCTCATTCTTCATTATACAAACCTCAGAGAAATTTGAAATCTTTAAAGGAAAGCATTGTAATCATCTCTTACGTTTTAGTTTAGGTCACAATTCATTCTGTTTACTACTGTTGTATTACTTATTATTATTAAAATATTAACTGTGTATTAGTAGTTGATGGGGGTTGATTAGTTGTAAGTATGATCTTATTCTACATTCCTAATCCTACCCAATACTTTAGCCTAACTTCTACTGTACTAAATATTAATAAACAGCTAATTAATATTTTATTAAGCTAGTAGTGTTAGTTAAAGGTTTGTTAATACTATGAATTGTGACCTAAACTAAAGTATTACCTATTCATTTATAAACAAACAAAAGAGTAGTCTTTTTGTCATATGTTTGTGTGCAGGTGTGCACGTCAATGCCACTAGGCTCCATGAGACGCCCTTACATCACGCCGCCAGGACCAACAATGTGAACATGATTGAGATGCTGGTGGAATTTGGTGCCAATATTTACGCCCGAGACAAATATGACAGGAAGCCAGTGGACTACACGAGGCCAAACACACCCTCAGCGCACTGCCTTCAGCTCTATGAGAGTGAGTGCATGTCAACATTAAAACCTCGCCTTACAAATTAATAAGACAAAGGCAAGTTGATTTACATAGCACATTTCATACACAATGGTAATTCAAAGTGCTTTACATAAACAAGAATAAAAGACACATAAAATACAAGTATAAGAAATCAAATTGAAGAATAAAACGTATGTTAAAAAGTGTAAAACAGGTTTTAAAGGAATTTAAAAAAGGAAAGAAAGACATAATAGTGCAAGGCAGTAGTTTGTGTTTGTGTAAAATTTGTTTATAGTTATTAGAAATGTATTATAGTAATTAGGGCTGCACAATATATCGTTTCAGCATCGATATCGCAATGTGTGTGTCCGCAATAGTCACATCGCAGGATATGCAATGTTTAGTTGGGATTATAGTTAATCAACAATTGAGAGTACATGAGATTTGTGGAGTCATTGCAAAGTATAACCATTACAAAGTGAAATGTAATTGTCTGCATGTGTTTTAAAGGCATTTCAAGAAAGTGTAAAGCATTCGGGCACAATGGCGTACAACATTTGTAACTTTAACGAAGAATAATAATACTGAATTATTAATACAATGAAGACTATACAGTCTTATTCTACATAATACATTTCTGCATCTGAATACTGTTTGGCTCTCCGAAAAACCATGAAGAACTGTGTATTTAATTTTTTTTTTTTTTTTGCTCTATTGTAATTTTCCTTGCAATTTTATTTTTTATACATGATTTACAACCTTACAGAATCAACCCAACCCGTCTAAATTAGTGATTTTTTTTTCACCAACAGAGCTATTTAAGGTGTCTAATAAAATTGTATTGATATTGCAATATTTATTGCAGAAAAAGGAAATATCGCTATGTCAGATTTTTCAGCCCTAATTGTTATTATATAGTAATTGTATTTTAAAAATGGGTTACATTTGCTATATGAACTATTTTATGGTATACTTTTACTTTGTAATATAGAATACATTTTTTAAATAGTTATTTATTTTATGGAAATAAAGGAAACGTTTTAAAGCATACCACCTTATTGTTATTGTATGCACAATAATTTGGAATTGTAATAATTTGGAAGAATTGTTATCAGTAGTTTACACAACATATTTATCTAGTTTATAGTTATAATGCGACATTTCATTTTAAAAATACAGATTTAAAATACCATTTTTGTATAGCTGTTTATAATTTCTATATCTTTACAAAATCCTAATTCATAAATTTGCTGAATTACATTAAACTAAATGCACTTTAAATGAATTACATCAAACTAAATAAACTTTGGACTGAAGTCGTTTAAATAACAGTTGTGGGAAATGTCCAGCAGATGGTGCTCATGGTTTATCAATGGTTTAGCACGGTTTAGTTCATGTGGTTCATCAGTTCATTCCTTCAGTGTGTTCTCTGTTCTCCTGGTAAGATTTAAAATGTTCCAACTGTTGAATTATGTTATGTTATGTTAGTCTTAAATGTTATGATTCTAGTGGTGTTTTGGTTGTATTTTACACCTGACGCAGCAGTGATGCACAGCCGGCTCTGCTGCCTTGGTGCAGTTCAGGATGTTTTGTATGTGATGTTGTAAACAATTACCTGAAGTTTATGATGATGAGATTAAAATCAAGCTGTTGGTCTGGAATCCGTCATAACTCTCATCCGCAAAACACATATTCAAGACCCGATCCAGTGCCCCTCTTCAGAATGTAAACCACGTTAATGAGAATCCGTGGCCTAGGAGCAAGTAAATATTTTCCTGTAATGGTATTTAGAGAGTGGAGAGAATGAAAACGACACTGCAGACATTCAGGTTGTGTGTATCGAATGATAAGACGGAAGGTCCTGGTCTTGAATTTAATCATACAAGATAGTTTTATCTTCTGGAATGCTCTCTTTTATCGTGTTTGCCTTCCATAGAAACCAAATGCAATGTCAAAATATACACGGGATTAGCAGAAATGGCACTTGACAGTAAAAGCATGGCCACACAAAATGACAAGGCCCAACACATACTCTCCATTGAACATGTACACATAGACATCAGCTTCTATATAACTGCAGGTTAACTATGTTTATATATAATAACCGTTAAAGGTCTTAGTTACTAGTTAATTAGTTATTAGTTACTAATAAACACATGGTAACTAAACACCTTAACTTTGTCTTTAATTGTAATGCAATAATGTGGTGTGTACTTTTTGTAAAGCTGCTTGAAACAGTAATTATTTTGAAAAGTGTTATACAAATAAGCTTTAAATGAGTTGAATTATTTACTTCTGATGTTTAAAACCTATTTGTGTGTTAATGAATGATAGTGTTACTGATTTAAATGCTGCATGATCTTGTATTTTTCTGCAGGTTCTCCTCTTTCTCTGCAGCAGATCTGCCGTATTACTCTGAGGACCGTCCTGGGCACCAATGCTGAAGATGTGGTGGGAAAACTGGATATTCCCAACCGTATTATCAGTTACCTCTTATACCGATGAAGCTCAAGGTGTGCAGACACTGTGGAAAACTTTTTTTTTTTTTACCTCAAATGCACAAAAAACTTGGTATTTCTCAAACAAATATTACTTATATTAGCACTTAAGCATCATAGGAGGCATATACAACTTGATTTTGTGTGGGAAAAAAAAATCTTGGGAGTTTTGTATGGTGCTGCTTTAGACATGAACTGCACACTTCACCTTATGTTTGCTCACAAAAAATGCTGTCATTATTAACCGTTAACTGTAAGCGTTTCATGTGATACTAAACACCTATAAGCTAATTTTGTGTGCAATATTGACAAAAATGTATTTATTTATTATTCTCAATTGAGTGTTTTAGGCCTGTTTTAGGCCTCTAATGCAGTTAAAGACAAAATGATTAGCATTCCTTCGAAATTTTGATTCTTTTAGATATTTTCTAAGTGATGTTTAACACAGCAAGAACTTAGTTCATTAGTGGCATAAAATCAAGCCATCAGTCATGTGAAGGTCTTTGAAATGGCCAAAAATGATTCAAATAAAATAAATTGCATAATAATATTAGTTTATTTAATACTTGGTTTCTCAATAAACAAATATATATATATATATAAGAGAATATATTATTATACTATTTTACTGTTTCACTGTAATTCCTATTATGTTTCTCTTCTATAGAAAGTCCTATTTCTTTAAGTTTTCCTGAATACATTTTAACAAATGGCAAGCAGAATAGGATCAGTGCTCGAAAAATAAACTTTTTGAAATTCAACCTGAAATAGGAACAGAATCCAATTTTTATTTTTTTAGTTCAAGACATGATGAGATTGTTTTCAGAAGATGCTGTATTGGACACACAAGACTCACACATGAACATTTACTCAATGAAGAAGAACCCCAAAATATCAACATTGCTACAGAAACCAAACTGTTAAACATATTATTGTGTAATGCCCTATTTTTTATGTTATCAGACAGCAATTTCTATCTGGAGAGACTTTAAATTAAATATTTTTAAATGCAAATCCTTCTAAAATTGTACAATTTTCAAAAGTAAACCTTAAAACACAGTTTTTCAATTTTTTATCTTATATATATATAGGGTTGCACGGTTATCGGTAGCACCGTGATGCTATGGCTGCAAAATACTAGCGGTGCCTCTGTAGTTTGTAATCGGTAGGATGATCATTGACAGTTCTAACGGTTAATGTTGCACATGGAACAGAACAGTCACAGTATATACAAATAAAACAGAATAGCTGTACAAATAAATATGTATAAGGTCTAAATTATAAATGAACTGTGATTTAAATTTAAGTATTTTAACACATAAAATATAGATACTACTTGGATGTTGTGATACTTCAGCTGGTGTAGTATCTTAGCCTAAATTTATGGTATGATGACAACCCTACTTATATGTTGTCATTTATTATTATTTATGTATTTTTATCTTGTGTATTTATTGCTGTTGATTACTTTTAATTGTTAATGTAATATTTTTATAATTTTAGAAAAGTGTGATTTATAAAATGTGATAAACTTGATCTTTTTTTAATTTTATTTTATTTTGCCATGACACAGCCATAGAAGCTGATATGGCTATAAACTCAAAGTTCTCTCTCTCTCTTTCTTTTCGTTTTGCTGGAATAAAAAAAGAGAAAAGTACATGTAAATCGGCATTTTTATCAGTCCCATTAAGAAATAAATTTTTTCCACTGCCTTCAGAACAAACCATGTTTGTGCTGTAGCTTACCTGTTAACCTAATTTAGCTAACTAACCTTTAAATTGTAATTTAAGCTGCATACTAATGCAGTATATTGCAAAGTTACTAGTAAATCAAGTAAAAGTGATTTCTTTTATGAAAAAAGCAGCCTTGGTGATTAAAAATTCATAAACATTTAAACAATACTCCATGTAAATAAATTACACACAATATACAGGGTGTCTGCAAGGTTTTAAAACGTTTTAAAACGTCCTAAATCTCAAAAACCAAATTGTAGGCCTTAAAAAGTTTTACATTTGCTGAAACATTGTGTTGTAGGTCTTAAATCTTATTAAAATGGTCTTAATTTTCCTTTGTTCTTGTATAGCTACTAAATCTGACCATCACTAACATTTCACCTCAATAAAACCTATAACTTTTTATTTTAAAATGCTATTTTTAACTTGGTTTACCATAATGTTTTAATTATTTTCCTTACAGTAACATTTGTTTTATAGTTCTCCACTTAATTACTGCTGAGGACACTGACCTGGACAGATATTTGTGCATACTCTTAGTTTATAATAGTTTAATTTTTAATTTTTTTTTATTTTAAAGAAATGTTATGCTGAAAACAAGTGTATGTATACAACAAGAGCTTGCTTGTTTTGAGACATTATTTAAAATACCTGTGTATATATGTGTATAATGCACAGAAGTATGCATTACAATATCTTAAAGTATTACAATATCTTCTAATGGAGTAAATGATGACAGAATTCAAGTGTTTGACTTGTTTTAAGCAACAGAAGCATATAGATAATAAACAGTAAGCACTTCCTCACAGCACTTCTCAGCAGAACACTTCAAAATATGGCATGAAATAAATCCATGACTGATGGCAGCTGTTATATGCACACTAAATACTGGCGGAGAGACACAGAAAAAGCGGAAACACTTAATCTGGCATCTGTCTGCATTCAGGAACTCCTCTGACCATTAAATAAAGTCTAGGGAAACACTCTAATGCTCACACACACACAACACACAGCACTGAACATGTGTTTTTATTAGAGATGGATTATAGCAGATCACAGCGGTGTCATTGCACAGGCTGGGGAAACACTGGCATTCAGCTTGAGTTATACCACTCTTCTGCCATATTCACTGTCTGTTTTGTGCTCTAATGACACTGACGGAAGCCAGTTTAGAGTGCTGTAGGATTGTAGTATGTTGTTTATCGATACTGATGATTGCAAAGTTTTAACAATGGTTTTACAGTAATCTGTATGTTTTTCATTCAAAACTGCTGTTTTTTAAAGTTCATATGGAGTGGATAATTGCACATTTTGGACCAAACTAAATATATTTATTTTGAACTTCAGAACTAACTAACTAACTAGCTAACTAAATAAATAAATAAATAAAAATAGAGATAAGCATCAGGGAAATATTCAAGCATCAGGGATCAAACAAATAATTAAAAAGGTGAAAATAAATAAACTACATAAATTCAAATAACAACAGTACATAATAAAAAATAAATTAATAACAATGTTCAATACACATTTTGTACATTGCATTTCACAGTTTTTTTGGCTACAATTTTGAATATTCATTTTCTTTTCGGCCATGTCCCCTATTTATCAGGCCACAGTGGAATGAACCGCCAACTATTCTGGCATATGTTTTACGCAGCGGATGCCCTTCCAACCGCAACCCAGAACTGGGAAATTTTAAGTAATAAAAATGTGTTATTATTCTGAGCAATTGTTACTTTGAACAGAAAAAAAAGCTCTAAAAGACAATATTTGTATTTAAAATAAATGTTATCAGACCGGGGCGACGCGGTGGCTCAGTGGTTAGCACTTTCTCCTCACAACAAGAAGGTCGCTGGTTCGTGTCCCAGCTGGGCCAGTTGCCGTTTCTGTGTAGAGTTTGCATGTTCTCCCTGTGTTGGCGTGGGTTTCCCCCAGTCCAAAGACATGCTGTACAGGTGTATTAAATAAACTAAATTGGCCGTAGTGTATGAGTGTGAATGAATGTTTTCCAGTGGTGGGTTGCAGCTGGAAGGGCATCCGCTGTGTAAAACATGCTTGATAAGTTGGCGGGTCATTCCACTGTGGCGACCCCTGATGAATAAAGCCGAAGGAAAATGAAATGAAGTCAAATGTTATCAGAACTTGAATAAAGCCAATCTTAAAAAAATCTCAAACATGTTAAATTCAGTAAGTCCACTAAAAGTTATTTAATGACTTAATACATTTTAAAAAGAAAATGGACCCTAGGTGACTATAAAAAATGTAGAAAAAAAAAGGGTTTAAACAGAACTTTGAAATGTAAATCAAAATATCTGTAGGTCCACACTTAAAGAAAAGCCTCATGTGCAATCACATGTTGAACTCACTAGTGAAGTATGACCGCACACGTGAAGCTCATGTGCTATTTCTATAAAAGCAAACCTTATTTCACATTGTCACTCGGAGGGAACACAATGTTTCCAGTCCTGCACAGTCTCAGTTTATCACCGCAAAACGGCTCTATTTGAAGCCGCAGTTAAAACAATTAGCTTCAGCTATTTCTCATTCAAGCGTTCCTTAATTCATATAAAGGGTGTCCGGATTAGTTTTGTGAGTCTGACCCGAAGTTCTCCGAGCTCTCTTTATCCATCTGATCCCTTCACATCCCCTGTTCCTCCACTTTTAAAGCACACAATGTCCTATAAATAGCAGGCAGACCCGAAATAGATCAAGGTCCCAGTCCAAGAAATGAGTTCCTCTGGATGTGACCTGTAGAGAAGGATAAAAAAAAACAGAGGCCAGGAATGTTGTTATTAAAGCCTCTTTCTGATATTAAGCTTACAGAGACATGACAGCTGCTATTGAAAGAATGCTGCTCTCTTTTTCTTCTTATCCGACTCACATCTTCAAGCAGCCTTTAAAGGATTGCTGTTTTATCTTCTGAAGTCTTAATTGTTTAAAGCGGATTGGGGAATTTGTGGATGTTCTGCTTTGGATATGCTGGTTATTTCAAGACTTGAATACTTTTCGCATGAGCTTGTGGTTTTAATATTGTGCAAAAATATCAGGCTGATTTTGCTTATTTGAGTTCTTGTGAAGTAAATATTTACAGATGGATTGACTGACTGGTTTGGTTTTTCCTTCGTCTTTCTTCAGGATATTCAGTTATAAAGCTTAATAAAAGAATTAGCCTTGTGAAAACAGCAGAGCTGACAATAATATTGTTTTTAATACTCATTTAGTTTGATTTAATTTATTAATTAGGCCCTCGTGCACATCTAATTTGACTTCACAGGTTGTAAGGGAAGTAGGTCAGTAATACTTTGTTTTTAAAAGAAATTTACACATTTATTTATTTAGGAAGCACAGTAAAGTGTCAGTAAAACATAGTTATTTTACTTCACAGGCATATTTATGAAAGCAGAAAAATGGGGTCGGTAAGGTTTGATTTTTAAAAGAAATGAATCATTTTACTCATCAAGGACGCATTAGAGCAGTGGTCTCAAACTCAATTCCTGTAGGGCCACAGCTCTGCATAGTTTAACTCCAGCCACCTCCAACTCACACCTGCCTAATAGTCTCTAGTAGTCTTGAACGCCTTGATTAGTTGCATCAGCTGTTTGATAAGGGTTGAAGCAAAACTGTGCAGAGCTGCGGCCCTCCAGGAATCCAGTTTGAGACCTATATTAGAATGATCAAAAGTGATGGTAAATACATGCGTAATGCTACAAAATGTTTCAAATAAACAACGTTCTTTTGAACTTCATGTTTAGCAGTATTATTTAAATTTATTTCCAAAACATTAATCATCATGCTTTCTTATTTATGAGATAACAACCGAACTGACTGAGACAGCTACATGGAATTTGACTATTTAAGTTTAAATGTATATTAAATATTTATATTTTAAATAAACTTTGTTCTTTCAACTTAAAATACAATTAAAAATTTTATATATTTTTGTCAAAAGTTATTTTTATTTTATTTATTTATTTATTTATTTATTTATTTATTTATTGATTGATTGATAAGACATATAACGGGGCAGCAGTTTATTTCCTATTTGTTTTGTTTCATTTTTATATAATTTTTAGTTTAGTTTAGTTTTATTTTATTTTTTTATTTATTTTGTTTATTTTATTTTTTAGTTTAGTTTTTGTTTTGTTTTTTTATTTTATTTTATTTTTATATTTGTTTCATTTTATTTCATATTTTTATTTTATTTTATTTTTTATTTTTATATTTTGTTTTTATTTTATTTTTGTTTTTTTGTCTTATTTTATTGTAGTTTCATTTTATTTCAGTTTCATTATTTTATTTTTATTTTTATTTTTTACTTTATTTTATGTATGTCTGGTTGTATGGATCTTATTAATTTTTATGCCCCTTATCACTTTTAAAAATAGCAATATATTTTTTTGCATCAAAAGTGTGTGTGTGTGTGCGCGCGCACGCGTGCGTTTGTGTGTATATATATATATATATATATATATATATATATATATATATATATATATATATATATATATATATATAAATTTTTATTTTACTTTTTTTTTGCACATGCTACACAAGCTTTTTAATTAAAAAAGAAAAACAATTATTATTCCTCCTGAATGACAGCAGAACAGACAAGTATATAGTTTGAATATAATGTCTGTATGACTATTCCTGTGATTTCCCACAAGGGGGCTCTAAAGCTTTGGTAATCCTTCACATGTCAGTTTTCCTTTGTTTGTAGACTTCTGCTTCATGACCAAAAAAAAGCCTTAATCTCTGTGAATTAAAGCATTAGATCGCATTCTGTTCAACATCTATTGACTCTCCAGTAGAAAGGCAACAGTTAGTTATCAAAACAAGCTTCAGCCGGCAGTGCGAAACTCTCCAAAGTATTATTATTATTTCTTCTGCCAGTTGTCATTGTGCTACTGCATGTTGACACTGAACCTGGTCAGACAAGAAAACTAGCACACCTCATTACACAACCAAACAGTTTTTGTGCAAGAACAAAGGTTTGCAGTGGCTGAACGGCTTTAGGAGGTTGTAAAAAAAAAAAAAAAGTAGTCTACTTGTAGGAAAAGTCGAAGTTGGAGTAAAAAAAGAGGAAGCAGATTGTGGTTGTGAGATGGTCTCACAGGCACAAATCACCTCAGATCCAGTCAGGAATTCAGAAGGGATGAGAAACAGTGTGTGTGTGTGTGTGTGTGTGTGTGTGTGTGTGTGTGTGTGTGTGTGTGTGTGTGTGTGTGTGTGTGTGTGTGTGTGTGTGTGTGTGTGTGTGTGTGTGTGTGTGTGTGTGTGTGTGTGTGTGTGTGTGTGTGTGTGTGTGTGTGTGTGTGAGTGAGTGAGAAAACCACACACTCATGCAGAATCACTGCAGATGAACATTTAGTTTTAATGCATCATATTTGTGGCCATGACACATTTACAACATCTAGTTTTGCAGGAAAGAAAATCTCCGTGAATTAATCTACTTTTGTTTTTTTAAAACGTTTTAGCGAACATCAAAGGCGGTCACATGGCTGGTTTATGGACTTTATGCCACTGAATCTCTAACAAATGAACAGTACATTTTTATAGTGTATTATAGACTAGTGACTAGTTATTTTCTTGAATGTATACATTTTTTAGATTTAAAGTGGTTTAAAGGCACTGTATACAATTATTATTAATTATTATTAGAGGTTTTATTTTATTTACCAAAAGCAAAAACAATTATATTTCTTCCCCATGGAGATTTTATTTTATTTATCAAAAACAATAAATGTATTTCTTCTCTGTGGAGAGATTTTATTTTATTTATTTATTATTTTATTTATCAATAGCAAAATCAAGAATTATTTCCCTTAGAGAGATTATATATATATATATATATATATATATATATTATTTTATTTTATTTTATTTTATTTTATTTTATTTATCAAAAGCAACAGTTGTATTTCTTCCACATGGAGATATTTTATTTTATCAAAAGCAAAAACAACAAGTATATATAATATATAAAAGATATATAATATCTCCACATGGAGATATTTTACTTACTTATTTATTTATTTATTTTGTATTTTATCAAAAGCAAAAACAACAATTATGTTTCGTCTCCATGGAGAGGTTTTATTTAATTTAATTTAATTGAATTTTGTTTTATTTTATTTATCAAAAGCGGCAATTGTATTTCTTCCCCATATAGTGATTTCATTTTATTTATCAGAAGCAAAACAACAATTATTATTATTATTGTATTATTATATTTATTTATTACTAACTTGAAGTTCAAAGACAGTCGTTTTGCAAATTTTATGCTTTTATGCAAGTTATTTGCATTTTTTATGAATATTTTATTGATTTCTAAACTTACTAATAGATATACAGTTGAAGTCAGAATTATAAGCCCCCTTTTGAATATTTTTTTTTTCTTTTTTAAATATTTCCCAAATTATATTTAACAGGGCAAGGATATTTTTTATAATAAAGTATTATTTGTTTTATTTCGGCCCTAACCTGCCTAGTTAAACTAATTAACCTAGTTAAGGCTTTAAATGTCACTTTAAACTGTATAAAAGTGTCATGAAAAATATCTAGTAAAATATTATTTACTGTCATCATGGCAACGATAAAATAAATCAGTTATTACAGATGAGTTATTGAAACTATTATGTTCAGAAATGTGTTGAAAAAATCTGCTCTCCGTTAAACAGAATTAGGGAAAAAATAAACATGGTGGCTAATAAATCAGGGGAGCTAACAATTCTGACCTCAACTGTACATGCAAAACATGTGTATGAAAAACTGGTTTTAATCCACAGCATTGTGCTCATAATACATTTACAGTTTTGCATAAAAATAGTTTCAAACTTTTTTCTCTTGAGCCTATATTTGTTCTTCAAACTGAGGTAAATGGCATGACAGGCTAATTTGTAGTCTAAGAAAAGGCTACAGGACATAAAAAAGGCTCAATCTTTTCATCTCAGTTGCTTGTCATTTGGTCAAAAGTGTCTTTAGAAGTCGGTAATTGCAGACGGAGCCCCCCCCCCCCCCCCCCCCCCCCCCCCGAGCAACACTTGAGCTTAAGTGCTTCATTCTGGAGTTTGCAGTTCTCATATCTAGAAATCAAACTTTTAACCACTCGTCTGTTTTTATGTAGCGTCTACAAAAACAGTCGAGAGCTCAGACAGTACATAAGACTCAGTCAGAAAGTCATTTTAAATGTCTAGTCTGAAAAATGTGTCGCTGTCCAGCTGAGAGTAACACACACACACACACACACACACACACACTCAGACACGTCATTCGTCTTTGTTTCCTCTTGTCCCTCTTTAATGATCTTACCATCTGTGAGTGTGATTTTTTTTTAAGGGACTCCCTCGATTGGGTTTTAAGCAACAAGCCATAGTGACCTCAACTTTCCATTTTAGCCACTTCTGTCATATTACTTTGAAATTTTTAAAACTGTTTTTCCAGATATTATTTTATTTTGTTGCCATTCATTTCAATGTCAAATGCATGGAAGACCTAAATGGACTCCTATTGTTTTATTTTAATTTGATTAATTTCATTTTATTTTATTTTGCGCCATCATTCCCATTCATTTCAATGTCAAATGCATGGTAAACTTAAATGTACTCTCTTTATTTATTTTTAAGTTTAATTTAATGGAATTTTATTTTATTTTATTTTCATATATTTTTT
The DNA here is from genome assembly GCF_052040795.2 of Danio rerio. Classification (NCBI taxonomy): domain Eukaryota; kingdom Metazoa; phylum Chordata; class Actinopteri; order Cypriniformes; family Danionidae; genus Danio; species Danio rerio. Next base: position 12,042,291 of record NC_141024.2, read on the forward strand.
AACACAATTCATTTCAATGTCGAATACATGGCAGACTTTAAAATGTATTTATTATTTTCTATATCATTTTATTTTATTTCATACAATCATTCCCATTCATTTCAATGTCAGATGCATGGCAGACTTGAATGGACTCTTTTTTTAAATTTATTTATAATTTTTATTTTATTTTATTTTAGTTTATTTTAGTTTAGTTTAGTTCGCATAGTCATTCCCGTTTGTTTTAATGTCAAATGCATGGCAGACTTAAATGGACTCTTTGTATTTTCTTATTAATTTTTTTATTTTTATTTATTTATTATTATTATTATTTTAATTCCTTAAACATTCCTATTCATTTCAATGTAAATTACATGGTTGACTTAAATGGATTTTCTTTTTTTTCTTTTTTTTTTTTACATTTTTTAATTAATAAACAAATTAAATAAATAATTAATTACTTAATTAATCAATTCATTTTATTTTACTTTTTTATTTATTATTTTTAGTAGTAGTATTTTTCTTCTATTTTCACATAAGCGTTCATATTCGTTTCAATGTCAATTGCATGGCTGACTTAAATGGAAAAATCTTTTTATTTATTTATTTATTATTTTATTTTTTATTTATTTGTTTGTTTGTTTGTTTTATTTATTTGTTTATATTTATTAGTAGTAGTAGTAGTAGTATTTTTCTTCCTTTTTTTACGTAGGCATTCCCATTCATTTCAATGTCAATTGCATGACTAACTTAAATGGACGCTTTTTACAGTATTTTATTTAATTAAATTTTATTTTATGTTATTTACGTAAGCATTCACATTCATTTCAGTGTCAATTGAATGGACTCTCTTTATTTTATTTTATTATTTATTTTATCTTATTTTATTTACACAAGTACTCCCATTGATTTACATATCAATTGCATGCAAGACCTCCTAATTCTTATGTCAAGCGTTTACATTTAACACCTTCATCTATCAAAATATCAACTCTCAAAACCAAAACAATAAATCCTCATATCATTCCTCGTAATCATTCTGAATCCACTGAAAGCCCAATATAATAAATCCAATTCTTTATTTATGATACAGAGCCGTTATCACATCAGACATTTAGCTGTTCATGTCTTTTGAAGTGTCTTCATAACATAAATGTGATTTAGTGTTTCCACATGAGACTCTCACTGAGAACAAAGGCTTCACATAAACACGCACATGATTTCTCTATTCATCTGAATTAAACTGCTTAACATGATTCGAGACCACCGCTCACCTGACCTAAATTTTCATCCAAATTCAATTTACTGACCGTAGTGTAGACGTGTAGTACTCGTGCTTTGTGTGCTATGCCACATTGGTTTCTGAGTTCTTGTTTACTCTCTGGCCTAAATCTCACTCTATCATTTTTGGATCAACCCTCAATTAGAAGCTCTCTTTGTAGTCAGCATATTTTGGGAGATTTCTTTCTGTTCGTGAGGCATGAAAAGGCAACGCTAGTCTCGTCTACACAGACATGCCACATCACTGACGTGTTTTACATTTTGTTCTCAGTACATGCAAAGTGAATTAGCACATATTAACAAGGTAGCATGCATTTTTTTTATTATGTATGTACTGCATTACAATCACAAAAAATGACCAATTATATAATAATATAATAATAATAATAATATATATATATATTATATAATAATATATATATATTATTTTTATTTTTATTTATTTATTTATTTATATATATTTAAACACACTACTGGATCCGTTTTTTTTTTTTTTTTTTTTTTTTTTTTTTCCAGAAAAAACCCATGTGAACATGGGGAGAACATGCAAATACATAGAAATGCCAACTGACCAAGCCGGGACTCGAACCAGCGACCTTCTTACTGTGAGGCAACAGTGCTAACCACTGAACCACTGCGTCGCCTTTTATTTTATTTTATTAGGCAACATATTTTGGGGAATTTCTTTCTTTTCTTGAGTTACGAACAGCCAACTCCAGTCCCATCTGCAGCACTGACATCCTTTACCTTTCTTTCATGGTGCACACAAGGTGAATCAGTACATTAACAAATAAACAAACCATTCATTTCAAACTCACAAAGAAAAAAACTTATGCAGTCATTTGAGGGGCTTGAAGGCAAATTGTTGTGTGATGCTAAGGAATGATAGCAGAGTACATTAGCGCTCTGGTGCCACTATGGAGCCAAGCTATTTGGTTGTATAATCAGTTTTGAGGTCATATTCGCCACAGGCTCCGCTACTGTGGACTTTTATTGTAGATCACAAGCCTGAAAAACAAAACAAGAACACTATGTGCTCCAGGTAGCTTCTTCTCACTCCTTGAAACCGATAATAAGCCGTTAGCATGGGCGCTAATGACAAGGCGTGTCAGTAGTTCTGAGATAGCGTTTTTGCCTTAGGGTATCAGTCCAGATCTGGCTTTTCAAGTTCACCCCTTGTCTTGATCTTTGGGAGGTCTGTGCTGTAGTAATGAGCACTTCTTGTGTGTTATACAACATCTTTTTGTTGCCTGTTACAAAATAGATGACACAAATACGTTTATAGGTTTGTACTCGAGAACATGATGTTGGAGATGTTTGCGAACAGAATGTGGTTTGTTGTAAATCACCTCTAAACTTGACAGAAAGTCACATTAAGTCAATTTATGGGAGCAAAGTGCACGGAGGAGATTGTAAAGGTGTATTTTCTAAAGGTTATCAATACTGGCATATGGGTTAGTGTTGTATTTTTAATGTTTATCTTGAGCAGTATCCATCTGATAAACTGTTGTCTATAAAATGCAGTAAACTTTGACTACATTTTCGACGTGATAAATGAACAAATCAATCATATAAAATCACCGGAGATTTGCTTATGCTTATTATTATTATTTGCAAAATTAAAGACAATTTTATCAAGATTACAGCTAGACATACCAATCTTTCCTTTAAATCTAAAAAGTAAAATGTTGTCATTTAGAGCAGTGTTTCTCAACCACGTTCCTGGAGGACCAACAGCACTGCACGTTTTGGATGTCTTTATCTGTCGAACCCATTACAGGTCTTTCAGTCTCTGCTAATGAGCTGATGATCTGAATCAGGTGTGGTTGATTAAGGAGACATTTGCTGTGTCCCAATTCACATTATACTACACCCTAATAGTTTGTACATTTTTTTTTTTAAAGGAAAAGTATGTACTTTTAAGTGTGTAACAGAAAAGTATGCAAGCTTTGGCACATGCTTCTTCCTTGTTAACAGATCGCTATGTTGGTTAGTTACATCCCCTGCCAATCACCTTGACACATCATCCACATTTCTTTCATATTTAATTACCTACCTTATTGGAGAAGCAGCAGCAGGATAATCTGCCATTCGTGAGTCTTTTAATGCGGATAAATCTCCTTAGGTCTTTGGGTAATTATGCATTCAGAAGTTAATGTCCAAACATATCTTGATATAAGTTAACATTGTTGTTGCAGATTAAATATAACATGGAAAACACGGTTTAAACATGTTCCAGTTAGATAGATATTAATTACCAGTCATTCAAACATCTATACATAGGCCTCTCTACTTGACTGTTTGTCTTGCGTGTCCGCCATGTTTGTAGTTTGTTCACACATTTTACCCGAGCTTGTAGTTATAAACAGATCCACGTCCAACGTGTAATGTATTGTGGTCAATAGCAGTGGTTAAAGTATGGATGCTTCCAAACTTCAAGGTTTTACCGGAAATAGTACTCTTTGGCATACTCTTTTCAACATACTATGCTTTGGGACATACTTATTCTTCTTTCAAATACTATTTAGGATGGATAGTATGCAATTTGGGATGCAGCGATGGTAAGAGTGCAGTGCTGGTGATCCTCCAGGAACGTGGTTGAGAAACACTGATTTAGAGCATTTTTAAATTAAATGGATAAAAATCATTAAATAATAATATATTAACATAAACTGAATTAAATTGTGTTAATATCATGTCTTCCACAAAAGCACTAAACAGCATAACTATTAAAAATATTAGACACTAAATTAGCATATTAAAATTATTTTTAAATAATTTCTGATATATATATATATATATATATATATATATACTATTTTAATCTCTGTTTTATTATTCTGAATTCATCCATTTTGCTTCACATACTATTTTAATGGGCAGTATTTACTGATCTATAGTAAACATACAATAAGCCAAATTTAAAATGTAAAAGGTTTCCATTTATTTTTCCAAGTATTTTTACATTAAATATAGAAAATCATTAAACAATAATATATTAACATAGACCACATACAGTCTCTTAATATCATGTCTTCCACAAAGCACTAAACGGCATAACTATTAATAATATTTGACACCAAATTAACATATTAAAATGATTTCTGAGGTATACAGTATATATATTTATATATTATAAGAGTTATACTATTAAATGGTAAATGCACTATTTTTATATCTACCTGCCATATGAGTGTTAGTCTGTGTTGTATTATTCTGAATTCATCCATCCATTTTGTTTCACATACTATTTTAATGGCCAGTAATTACTATGGTAAGCTATAGTAAACATACAGTATGCCTGGATCTAAAATCACATACTCTGTAAAGCAAGTCCTTGCTTAAATTAATACTTTACTTTATAACTTCTAAAAAGTTTGTTCTGTAGAAAATTAATGTGTGTAGTATGAATATAATGCCAATTGCACTGTATCACTTCAATTTGACTTAATATTTCGAAGAATAAAACAATGCTTGGAAATGCTGCTTGATTTAAGAATTTTGTAAATATTTGTTTTAGAAAGTAGACAAAACTCTAAGCAAGTACATAAAATGTTTTGTAGTGTATTAAACAGACAATCATTACTATGAGAATCGGTTATCATGTAGTTGTAGAAGTAAAGGGACCATCAAAATAAAGTGATACTGTGCAATCGGCATTACATTCATACTACACACATTCATTTTATACAGAACACACTTTTCGGGAGTTTTAAGTATTAATTTAAACAAGGACTTGCTTTTACAGAGTATAGATCCAGGCTTACTGTATGTTTACAATAACTATTTTATGGCCTATTTAACAAATTCAGACTCCTTTTGTCACATACAGTGTTTGACCTACTATATAGGTGTAGTTTGCCATGTTCAGGGGAGCTACTGATTAGCATGTTCATTTGAATCAGGTGTTGTGTGTCTAATGGGAAAGGACACTCTTTGTTTCAGTATACTTCATCTGATGAAGTTTGGCATCAACACAGCACCACTCCAGCTCAAGGTAAACACTAGCAGACCCCCAGACGCCACCCTACAAAGTTTGATGCTGTTATGGAGATGATGTTTTATATGCTTGAAAATAAATAGACTCCAAAGAAACCGTTTATGATTTAAAAATAAAAAGGCAGACAGCTCTATCTCGCTTTGTCAATCTGGAAATGTTTGTGTTATATTTGGACGTGCCCACTAAAACACGCACACCAACAAGTTGATTTAACATAAACTAATCCGACATGAATCAAAGTGGTGCCGTGTGCGTGGTACAGGGTTGTTTAAAGATTGGATTAGCACCGAGATAAGAGCCTCTATAAAATGCTGCTTGATGCCAAGCTGGCTAGAAATAAGTCTATCTGAGAAAGGCCATGTCGCTCTTTCAGCAAGCTTTTTATATGAGCTAATAGGCCCGTGTGTATTTTTGTATTTTGTGCCAGATCTGCACCTGATGTTTTGTGAGATTGTAATTCCAGAATTCATTGCATGCATTCTTGTCTTCGTAGCTCACCTTCTTTCTGTGGCTCAGATAAAATAAAACGTCCACTAACAGGGTGAATCAAGGCAGGCAAATAAAGCAATTGTGTACTTTGGAGGCTTTATGAGAGTTTTCTGTGCCGTCCAGGTTTGGTAGAATCTGTAAGCACGTGTTTGCTCCGTGCGCCTGATATTTCAAGTGCTTCGTGGACATTAATGGAGTCATAAGTCATTCGTTTCTGCTTTGTTTGCATTTTGGGTTTTATTATGGCTTTTAGTGCATTATTCAGTGCTCCTTTAGGGCGTTTGTGGATCTGTTTTGTCTCAAAACTGACCTAGAGAGGACCTGACACCTCACGATACTACAAATCCTTCATTGGTTTGACCTGAAATCCTGGCTGTCTGTTTGAGCTGTAATTCCACTGAAGCGTTATTGACATGTTTCCATTGAATCTTATTATTTATTTATTTATTTAAAAAAAAATTGGTATATAAATGTAAATAGCACAGTGTGTTAAAGGAATAGTTCAGCCCAAAATGAAAATTGCTTCATTATTATTTCACTTATGTGGTTTTAAACATTTATGAGATTCGTTCTTCTGTTTAAAACAAAAGAAGATATTTTGAAAAATGTTGGGGACCCCATGTAGGAGATACTATAGAAGTCAATAGGTGTGTCCCAAATTGCACTGTTATGCACTATCCTACAACATTATGTAGTATAAATAGGGAAAGTAGTGCGTTCACACTAAAAACTCTAAAAATAATTAATCAATCAGTCATTCATCTGTTAAAATGTAGTGTAGAATGTTGGACACTTCACACACTTGATGACCGCTGCTTTGATCATGTAGTGGAAGGGGTGGATCTTTCAGACGCTCATGTTGAATGACTTTATTTAATTTGGATTGTGAAAGCAAAATTCTACTATGAGAGTGATTATACCATCTCTCGATGGTGATTGCAGTTATACTCATGGCAGGTGTTATTTGGTAGTTTGGTCATTTATTCCGCTAATTTGGCAACCGTGAAACGATATCTGGGAAACGGTTTGAATTTCCGTTTAGAAAAAAAAACCTTAGTGTCCCAGTTGGGATGACACTGCATACATATACTGTGCTTTTGAGTGTGTAAGCACACAAGTACATAGTGTATAAGTCAAGTAAAGTTTATTTATAGAGCACTTGCTGTACAGAAAATATACAACAAAATAAACATAATAGTATAAAAAATACAGCATAAACTATAGCTAAACTACCTAAAAGGCACATCAATTAAAATAACCAGTTATTAGGATCAATTGTCAAATGCCAGCAAAAAAGAAAAGAGTATTAAGAGCTGATTTAAAGGAGAACCCTTTTAAGTGGGGCAAGACCATTTAGAGATTTATAAACAAATAAAATAATTGTAAACTATATTCTAAAAGGAACTGGCAACCAATGAAGCGAAGCTAACACGGGGGAAAGGTGGTCTTATGTGCAAGTACCAATTAACAGGCCTGCCTCATCTTTTTGCACCATTTACAAATAGGCAATAGCTGACCTGCTACTCCTCACATGCAGTGCATTACAGTAATCTAACCAAGTGGTCATGAAAGCATGGATTACTGTGGTTTTTGGTATATATTGCCTTCGTTTTGCTAGTTGCCTTATAGTTGAAAAAAAAAGCTAGATTTAACTACTTCTCTAATCTGACTCGAATTTCACTCCTAAATTTGTGACCGTAGGCTTAAAATGCTGTGCTAACGATCCCATATTGAATAGAGGAGTCCCAACGCTACCTTCTAAAAAGCATTACTTCTGTTTTGTTTTCATTAAAACTTAAAAAATGTAAGATATTAGTGTGCCATTTGAGATGCAGCTAATCTTTCTCAGCAACCAGGATTTTTCACATTATCTTCACCCATAGATGTGCATTGTAGGATAAAACAATATCGTGGACATCAATGGGTTCATCAATTTTCTTTTTTTAGTGAGCCATCCTTTTGAGTAACCAATGAATTATGACTTGCAATGACTTGCGCTTCAGGATGGGTTTGCAAAAACATACTGTAACTGTGTTGACAGTGATGTAACTACTGTCAGCAAGACATCTGCGGGCAATATATATGTATGTTCATTTTAAATATTACAGAATAACTTAGAAAATTACCCATGACAAATTTAATAAACAAGGTTTAGTATATATTCGGCCCACACCCCTTAAGTTTGATTTTTGGCCCTTTATAGAAAAAAGTTTGGCCACCTTTGTTTAAAATGGTGTGAAAACAGCTAAAAACACGGTATTAGACATGTTAGACAAATAGTTTTTAATGTCACTCAGTATAGAAATCCTACATGTCCTCATGAGTTTCATCCTGGATTAGATCAGATTAGCTGTTTATATACAGTAGTTACCATCTGAACATCTACATGTTTTTTTAAATTGTCCTAGAACAAGAATGGATGGTTTTCAATAGTTTTAGGTCAGTTTTGATCCACTTCAAATGTTACTACTTGAGATATCAGCATGTAGATGGTCATATCTCCATTGTTTTCCCCTTGAATTCCTTGCATGCATTAGTAAAGTGTGTGTATATAGGTAAACTAGGGACAGTTGCTTGACGCAGCTGCTGGGTCCATCACTATCCATCCCGTCATGCTATGGGACACCACCTCACATTCTTTCAATTTCTGAAGTCACACAAAACCCCAGAGGTCACCCAGAACACACTGTGGGGACATGACCCTTGTAAACCTGCTTTCCCCATGTGTTAGCCTTTTAGCATTAGCATTCATGCTTAAAACCTTCCCGTAAAGGCGGCCATATGGTGCGATCAAACCGCTGCTTTTCTTCCAGCTTTGAACACATATTCCCCTCTGGAATATGATCTTCAAAGAGCTAACGCTAAACAGTTGTAGCCTCTCCTTAGAAGATCCCAATAAAATCATAGTGATTGTAAAGTGAAGGATTAAGCGTGTAATTTCTTTATAGCTATTCAAGATATAAAAAAATGTAGGTGTAAGAATTGACTTAAACAGCTTTAACCTCTATGTCATGGGTCGTAAATACTCTAGTGTAGCAGTAATGATAATTAATGTACTTTTTTGCATGTGTGAGAAACCTTTTGTTAAACAGCTATCAGAATGACAAAGCTAGTCAAATTGCATGGTTATGCTGTACTATGTTAGCAAATATAAACCGCAATACACATGCTAGACATATAACAAAGTTCCCTCACAACTCAAACACATAATTAACTCAAAAAAAGCTATCAATTCATGCTAACTGAATGCGTTTCACACTAGCAGCCTGACTGACACATTGGCTGATTTACAACACTGCTTCTTGTGGTTTCAAGGCACACACTTGCGTAACGTCTGGGGCGCTCGCATTGTGGTTTGGGAGCAAATGTGCATATGCTGCCTCTGTGAAAATAAATGTCATATTAGTGAGAGGAATCATATTCTCTGGATCTGAAGTGTGAAATTATTAAAAAAAAGGATTCTCCTTTTTCCACAGCGGGCGTTATGCCTGTGTCAGCTGAGCCTGTCAGCAAACCAGACCAAGAGTAAGCAGATATTGGATTAAATGAGAGTGTGTGGACTCAAAAATGCAGTTTAGAGACATCACTGTCCAACCTAAAATCAACCTGAAGTCAAATATCAGCGTCATGTTACACCTTGATGTTGTGTGGACGCTACCACTATGACATCTATCAGATGTTGTATTTCAGTCATTTTCCAACACAACCTCAAATCAACCAAATATTAACATCTAATGATGTTACACCTTGACGTTGTATGGATGTTACCACTATGACATCTATCAGACGTTGGATTTTGGTCAATTTCCAGCACAACTTAAACTCAACCAAATATCAACGTCTAATCATGTTACACCTTGACGTAGTGTGGACGTTACCACTTTGACATCGAACAGACTTTGGATTTCAGTCACTTTCTAACACAACCTAAACTTAACCAAATATCAACGTCTAATCATGTTACACTTTGATGTTGTGTGGACGTTACCACTTTGACATCTATCAGACCTTGGATTTTGGTCACTTTCCAACACAACCTAAACTCAACCAAATATCAACGTCTAATCATGTTACACTTTGATGTTGTGTGGACGTTACCACTTTGACATCTATCAGACCTTGGATTTTGGTCACTTTCCAACACAACCTAAAATCAACTAAATATCAACATCTAATCATGTTACACCTTGACGTAGTGTGGACGTTACCACTTTGACATCTATCAGACGTTGGATTTCGGTCACTTTCCAACACAACCTAAAAATAACCAAATATCAGCGTCTAATCACGTTAAACCTTGACGCTGTGTGGACGTTACCACTATGACATCTATCACACCTTGGATTTTGGTCACTTTCCAGCACAACCTAAAATCAACCAAATATCAACGTCTAATCATGTTACAACGTGATAGTGGACGTTACCACTATGACATCTATCAGACGTCGGATTTTGGTCAATTTACAGCACAATCTAAACTCAAATATCAATGTCTCATCATGTTACACCTTAATGTTTTGTGGACCCTACCACCATGACATCAATCAGACGTTGGAATTTGGTCACTTTCCAACACAACATTGTAATTTGACGTCGTTTTTGGATGTCAAAATAACATTGCTCTTAGACGTTGGCTAAATATTAAATTTTGGACATCTGACTGCATGACCTAAAGCTAAACTATTATTAACGTCTTATAACGTTATGTGCCTGCTGGGTTGTTAGCATGACTAAATTGTCTAAATCTCAGTTTTCTGAATCACATTTTCATGTTTCCTGTGATCAGTCAGAGAGTGCTGTTCTGGTTTCAACTTAAAGCTTTACTCCCTCGCTCACACAATGATAGTGATGACAGAGATGTTTTGAGTGTGTGTGTGGCCGAATGGCCTTGAAACAGGGGCAGGTGTGAGTCTTTATGCTTTTAGAAACAGTAAGCAGAGGTCAGAGGCTAAGTTGTGAATGAAGCGATCAGGTGTGCAGCTTTTTCAGCTGCAGGTTTTAAGGTGCAAACATGACACTTTCTGCATTGACCTCTGACCATTAGGTCCAGATGATGGCTAACCTGCAAGCCCAACATTTAAGTTTGTTCTGCTTGAATTCTTCATATTTGGTTAGATAATTGTATGAAGACAAAACGAGGAAAGCTTTGGGTTATTGTTACATTAAACCCTCCTGTCATGTTCACATCTCACCCCTTACTTTAGAGTTTGTGTTTAACATGAATTTATAGAATTTGAATTAAAATAACTGCTGTAAAAGTACACATAGGCACTGAAAATGTATTATAAAATGAACAATAGATGACCGAAATCAAAATACTTTGTTTCATTACTAATAGACAGCTCGCTAAAGTAACTATCACTGGGTCTGATCAAAGAAATTGAATCCATTTGAATGATTTATCAACCAGCAAAGCACAAACAAACTGCATCCTTTCTAGTGGTGGGCCATGCTGTGTTAACGCGAGACTTTTATCACACGAAAATTTAACAACTTTTATCGCTGTTAATCATTTTCAAAGTTGGGTTGGGAGCTGGGTCTATTCTGTGCAAGCTATAATGATTTTCACCTTGATATTTGAGTGTCGAAAAATATGGCGCAAATTTCTACATGACGGTAATAGTTTGACTGTGGTGTTTACTTCATTAATGCCACATATATATGAATACTCCACGTGTCTTAGTTCCATTTAGCTCAGTTATGACTTTAGTCAGATTAAGGTAATCAAAAAGCGGTGTTTCAAGCTTATGTATAGGCCTACAGTGTAAAGTTTACATTTAACTGAATAAACATTTAGGAAACACAAGTCCATCTTATTGAACATAATTTATTTTCATGACCAATTTTCATAGTAGAACAGTTTCTCAAGCAGTTTGTGATGCATTTTGGAAACAGGAGATAAGCACCTGGTCTAATGCGCCACCTGGCTTGAGAAACCCGTTTTCAAAGACATATATTTAGTCATTATTTGGGTAGCACACATATTCTGAATGCTTTCGGCAGAATGTAAATGAGCCATTTTATTCTAGATTAATCTTGATTAATTCCAAGATTACAGTGAGATTAATCTAGATTTCAAAAAATTATTTATGCCCACCTATAATCCTTTCATACATACATACATAAACACTGAAAAAATATATATTAATTGGATTTATTCAATTTCTTAAGGTAAGTGCTTGCAAACAATTTATATTGCCTGAATCTAGACAAACAAATTGAGTTGAACAATATTGAATTGAATTAGTGTTTAAAATCAGCCCATATAAATAGTTTTCAGTAAATATGTAATTGTAACTATTTTAAAACTGAATCAAAACATTCTCCTACATGATTATTTTGCTTTAAAAAAAGACAATCAAGGGTCTGAATGTATGAATTGTACTTTCCATTCAAAGTTTCCAGAGCACAGGCATCTCGATCTTCTTCTGACAATTAAACCCCTTAACTTGACATGGGGTCTTAAAAACACATCTCGTGCCAGTACACTCAGAAAACAGTGCCAGTCTAGACATGGTCTAACCTCCAGGAAACAATCTTTTAACATATGCATGCCTCCTAATGCATTTACAATCTGCCACCATCAGTAAAGCACAACATTTTGTATGTAAGTCTGTATAAGTGAAGCCAATGAATCCATTCATCAGCGTTCACTCTGTTTCTTAATGGTAATGATGCTCTTTTTGGACGCTCTGATCTCGAATTTTACCACTGATGTGAATGCCACATTGTTTTCCCCTTGACTTCATCTCTTTTGGTCGTCTTCTTATGTAACCCCCCTGTTTCCAGACTTCAAACCCAAATAACGGTGTGATAATTGAACATGTCTAAGCATTTCTCTTTCTTTGTGTTATTAACATACCTGGTGTCAGTCAGTCATAGCAGTATTAAAGTCTACCGTTGAGGCGGATTTTCACCTGATACTTTATATGAGTGGAGCAGATGTTGTTTTGGTTGAAATAATTTAATTCAAAGCAGGTAATTAGATTGGTATCTGTCATGCAAGCTGAAGCTCTTATTGTTGACTGCCAGACGGTCTCTGATACTATATTTACAACAAAGGCCTTTTTGAATTACAGCCATTAAGCGTGGAATTTGCCCTCAAATGTTGTTGAAACCTGCCTAACAGTTTTCTGACTGTAAAATTCACACTGTTGCATGTGGTTAATTTGAAGCTCTCTGCATGCACTGCTGCATTATTATGCAGATATGGAAAAAATATTAAGAGGCTGCTGGAAATTTCTTAGTTTCTTTCTTGATTAATTAGGTATAGATTTGAGTAAAGCATTTATTTTTATTAAAAAATATTAGTATAACATTAACACTGCTTTTCGTTTTTTTTTTTTGAATTTATTAGTTATAGGCCCAATTCCATAAGCCCTTTCCCTTACCCCTCGATTTACGCGTTCACATGAAGTGGTTGGGGTGTCCTAATTTTTTTTAGCCTGAAGGCGTAGGGCTAATGGGAAGGGCTAGATATGTTTTCAGAATCTAAAAGGCGCTCTGGGATTCATCTGGCTGGTTAACAGAAGTCGTTTAGTAGTTTATAATTGCGAAATCGCTGGAGATAATTTCAGTAAGCCACCATGTTCTTCTCCATTCATATTCTTCTCATTAAGGCCGAACGTCTAACTAGTTTTGAGGGTACTCCAAGAACCTTTTCATGTATCTAAAACACATGCATTTATGTGTATTTGATGACACTTGTGTGTGTATGTGTGTCTGTGCATTTAAGCAATACAACAACATGTGGATTTTGACTCCCTGTCTTTTACAGGCATATGAGGACACAGTTTGACCTAATCATCTGGCTGTTGTACAACCAATACGATGAAATTGTGCAATGAGGAAAGTCTGTTACTCCAATCACTCTTGCTGATCATGATTTATTAACTGAGCATGATAGTTTACATTTTACCTACCGTTCAGCTGTGTTACCTAACTTTAATGGGGCAGAAACAATACATACAGTATGCATTCATAAGCTAGTTGGCACAATAATTTGTAGGTGTATCCATTCATTAAAAGCTTAAGACCAATTAACAATTGGAAATGCATCTGCATGGCTGCTGGCGTGATTGTTGAAGCAGAGGCCGTGCCGCTGACTCGCTCTGATCTACTTGTAGACTGTAATTTGCTGGATTTATGGCCGGCTTGCCTTCGCTTTACTCTGACATCTGCTGTGGCTAGACATTCAATTTCAGCTGTTGCGTCACACATACATGCTCTCAGACCAAACTCCGTGTGCCGGTTCCTACATCGGCAACTTTCAGACAAAGAAGCCTTTCACTGTGACATCAGTTTTCAATTCTGACTGCCAGACGCTCTTTGGGCCCATAAACAGAAATCGGCACTGACTTGAGGCCTGCTGTACAGCGTTCTCAGGGTCAGTCTGACTTTGTTCTTTAGTCTTGCGTGTGAGAACAACTTTGAGGTATCAGAGGAAATGTAAATATGTCTAGATGTTTAATCCTAGGAGTGGAAACCCTGATCACACCTGTAATACTTACTTTACTTACTCCCAGGGCCATTCATATCGCAGTTGATATTTAGCCGCACCATATTGGTGTTTCGTAACATCTAGTTTTTATAAAGTGGGTTGTTAGCCCAATGCGCAATCCCCAGCCTCGAGGACCAGGACATACACACATACACTGGACAATTTAGCTAACCCAATTAACCATGCGCATGTCTTAAGACTGTGGGGGAAACCCACGCAAACACAGGGAGAACATAAGAAGTCCACACAGAAATGCCTACTGACCCAGCGGGGCTTCTTGCTGTGAGGCGACAGCACTACCCACTGCGTCACTGTGTAACTTACACCTATAATACACTGTAAAATATACAGATTCCAAAGAACTATTCTTGTAAATTACACAGTATTTAACTGTAATATGAACTGTATTTTACTGTAGGACTGTCATGCAGTGTTACTGTATTTAAATACCTGCATTGTGAAAAATACTATATAATGTACACTATCAGAAATAAAGGTACAGGAGCTGTCTCTGGGGCAGTACCTTTCAAAAGATATATATTTGTACCCAAAGAGTTCACAATGGTACCTCAAAGGTGCATATTAGTACCCAAATGTACCTAAAATGTACCTTTGAGGTACCATTATGGATCCTTCAGGTACAAATATGCACCTTTTGAGAAGAGCTCCTGTACCTATATTTCTGAGAGTGAATGGTAAAGATATAAAAATTCATATACAGCAAGATAAATAGCGCTGTAAATATAAATGCAGTATTTTTGCTGTAATTGATTTACAGTAACTTACTGTAGGTTCTACAGGAAATTGTCAATTGTTTAATAATATCATTGAACCGTTTTGGATTCCTTAAAGAACCTTTCAGTCATCTGTTCTTAAAAAAAACCTTTTTGTAAATGTAAATGTTCTTGGAATGTTAAAGTTTCTTTGTGAAACTATCAATAATAAGCAATCCTTTTACTTAAGAGTGTAACATCAACAAAAAAGCCTGTGTTTGTGTTAGAGTTCTTTAAATGGATTAGTCAATGTCTTTATCTTTTATCAACTGCAAAAAGTAATAGTAAAGTGAAACAATATGCTTCTTATAAAATCAGAAGGACTTTTGTTTTACATTTACTTTTATTCAAAGTGACTTAGAAATAAGGATAAAAGAAGCACTTCAAATCACCAAGGAGTAGCAGTATATACAGAAAATGCTATGACAAGTCTATAAGGCCATACGCAACTGAGTTTTTCCTCCTTAAAAAAATGGCATCATGGAAATACAAAAATGCTCTAAGCACCATCAATAGTAATACAAAGCAACAGCTACCGATATGCTCCTAACCGTAAAACTTTGTTGACTTATCAAAAGCCTAAAACAAAAGAGTTATTATCGGTCCCGATTGGCTGCTTTCTGATTCATCTGTTTAAAAATCACAGACACGCTAAAAACTACGGTTTCGCCTGGTTTGTAACTACTCAAACCCCAGCGTTTTTGAAAATCTTCATCGTAAAGGTAGTTTTCAAAAGATTTTGGTTTCAGTGACCTGAGACTGTGTTTGCATGATGAACGACCAAACTGAGTACAAAAAGCTGCGGTATTGAAAATACCCTTGTTCATGTGGATAGAGCCTAAATTACTTTTAAATGATTTCTTAAAATAACTTAACTATACTCCACTCACCTGTGTGGAGCACACGCAGAATTGCTTAATGTTTTTTTCCAGAAACATGGAGTGTTGATAAAGTGTCTGGTGCATACGGAGAGGAAAGAGAGTCACCTGAAGGGAAGCTCGGGGAATTTATCTATTCCTTCTGTTTTGTTATAGTTATCGTCCCTGCTTTGAATCAACCTTTAGCCCTTTTTAAAGTGATTTTCAGATCAGTATTTTTTATTCGCTTCCTATATCGTTAAAAACGATAACCTAGCACTGACATACCACTATTTTACAATCAGATTTGTAGTGGTAGATGTATTTTTTGTGTTGTATTTACTGTGTTTGCATGTGAGCAAACGGCCAAACCGCAAAAAACACCCTAGTTCGTGTGGATGGAGCCTAAGTTAGTTTAAATGTTTTCTTAAAATGACTTAAATATAATCTACTCACCCCACGTGTTGATAAAGTGCCTGGTGCATACGGAGTGACACCTACAGGAGGCTTGAGGAATTTATTTATTCTTTTTGTTTTGTTAGAGTTATCGTCCTTGCTTTAAATCAACCTTTAATCCTATTTAGAGTGAATTTTGGGTCAGTATCGCTTCCTATGTCGCTAAACGATAACCTATCACTATTTCACAATCAGATTTGTAGGCGCTAGATGTATTTTTTTTTTTTGTTCCATCTTCTATATGAAACATCCTTGATTGTGATGCAAAACACATGCTGCCCTTTTACGACCTGGTAATCCGAGCGCCTGCGTGAGCATAAAACATGGACATTTTAGAAAGGTTAGAGCAATAAAGCACTTTTGTTAATTATCAGAGCACAGAAAAGTGCACGTGAGGCCTCGAGGGTCCGCATCCATCCAAGCTGCCCAAAGGAAGAGAGGCTTCAGGGCCAAGACACTGGGGTTAACCGCTTCTCGGAAAATGCACTGAAGCTGAGCGAGTGTGATATGGCTGCTGTTTTAGGATCGAGTCGGTCAGCATGCGTGATGTGCCAGCGTTTAGAGCCCCGTTACACGTCTGTGCCTGTACCAGAGCAGCCAGCAGACGGAAAACTGAACATTCCCTAGAAAAAAAAAAAGTTCTTTTAATGTCTGCCCGTAAGCCCAAACCATCTGTGGCTGGCCTCGCTGACAACTTAAAAATGTCTGCTAGAAACATTACAGACTGCAGCCAGATTCACCCAGTGCTGCCACTGACTCATTGAGATGTAGATGTGCATGCAGTTGTACACGTGTGTTAAGACAAGGCAAGGCAAGTTTATTTATATAGCACATTTCATACTCAATGGTAATTGAAAGTGCTTTACAGAAGCAAATAAAAGAAACAACAAAACAAAAATGATTATTAGTATTAAAAAGATTAAAATGTGTTAAAACAGGTTATAAAAGAATCAAAAAGAAAAGAAAGACATAATAGTGCGATCTGTCAGACGTAGCACAGGGCTCATTCAGTAAATGCACAGCTAAACAGATGTGTTTTCAGTCTTGATTTGAATGTGCCTAATGTTGGAGCACATCTGATCATTTCAGGAAGCTGATTCCAGCAGCGAGGGGTGAAGTAGTTGAAGGCGGATTCACCCTGCTTTGACTGAACTCTTGGAATTTCTAATTTACTTGGTACTAATAATCTGAGGGATCTGTTGAGTTTGTATTGAGAGAGCATTTCTGTAATGCATTGAGGTCCTAGGCCATTTGGTGATGTATAGACAAGTAGTAATACTTTAAAATCTATTCTGAATGTAACTGTGAGCCAGTGTGAAGACCTGAGGACAGGCGTGATAAGCTCTGATTTTTTTAGTTCTGGTCAGAATCCTGGCAGCAATATTCTGGACAGTCTGACTGGCCAGTTATCCATCCTGCTGGTGATAAAAGCAAGAACAAGTCCTTAATCGAAACGAAACATCTGATTATTGCAATGTTTTTGAGATGATATTATGCTGATTTGTTTACTGCTTTGACATGACTATTGAAACTCATATCTGACTCCAGAATCACACCACGATTCATTAACTTATTTTTTGTTGTTTGACCCCTAGAGCCAAGGTACGGATTTACCCTAAGCAAGGTTAGTGAGGAGTCCATTACAGTAATCCACTCTGCTGGTCATAAAAGCATGAACAAGAATCTCTAGGTCCTCACTGAAAACAAAGCATCTAAAGCTGCATTGGATCTGATTCAGTTAGCATTCTTGTAAATACCTAATATTTATATATATATATATATATGTGTGTGTGTGTGTGTGTGTGTGTGTGTGTGTGTGTGTGTGTGTGTGTGTGTGTGTGTGTGTGTGAGTGTGTGTGTGTGTGTGTGTGTGTGTGTGTGTGTGTGTGTGTGTGTGTGTGTGTGTGTGTGTGTGTGTGTGTGTGTGTCTGTGTGTGTGTCTGTGTGTGTGTGTGTGTGTGTGTGTGTGGTAAATACTGTTTAAACTAATTTCTAATAATTGATGGCAGTGCATAAATATTTAACTAGATATTTTGGAAGATACTAATATTGAGCTTAAAGTGCAATTTGAAACCTTAACTAGGTTAATTAGGTAAGTAAATTAGGCAAGTTATTTGACAGCAGTTGTTTGTTGTGTATCCATTGGCTAATAATATAAATAGCCTTAAAATATTGACCTTAAAAATAAACAAAAAGACAGTCTAGTTGATCATTTGAAAAAGTGGCAGAAGGTAGATTTTCATATGAATCATCTGTTGATTGATAGATGGAGGCATTCCAAATAAATCTAAAGAATCTTGATAAACTCTGGGAGTCCTGCAAGAACGCTTTCTTTTCCATTCCAGATGACTTTATTAATAAGTTATTTGAGTCATTGCAGAGATGTATGGATGCAGTCCTCCAAGATCATGAGAGTCATACACAATATTAATTCTTTTTCCACTGCATCATGACCATATTCTGTACTGTATTATTTCTGTTTTGTGACAAGACTTTTGTCTAAGCTAAGTCAGAGCTTAATTAAATAATTAAAAATCAAGGCATGATCATATTTTATTTTGGTAAAATAAGCATAATCTAGAGGCCTTTGTCTTACACAAAAGCCACTTCTGATACCAAATAATCAACTTGAAGTCAAGTTATTATTTGTTGTTCCTAAAACCTGAATAGGCGACAAGACTTTTGTTAGGTAGTGGATTTTAGGTAAAAATGCTTTTATTCGAGCCACACAAAAATAAATAAGACATAAAAAATATACTAGGAAATGCTGTAAAAACGTCCTTCCTCTGTTGAACATCACTTGGCAAATCTTTGAAAAAAGTTTCACAAATACCAACTATATGGTGATAAGTATAAAATAATAATGTTTTAAATAATTTAAATTCATGTCAACAACAATAATTAGACTTAACAGCGTTCTTTAAATATTTAGGTGGGTACTACCTCTTTTTGTTTCATAAATATGTAAAAGTATGAAGAAAATTGTTGTGTAATTAACATAATTTGCGAAGAAAAAAAAATCATGGGTTTAGATCTAGTCCTCGGGCTGCTGACCAGAGACCTCTGGTTTACGGGATGGGTGTTGCTGTATAATTTGTTTAATTTAAGAAGAAACCAAACCCACAGCCCCATTTAATTGCACGAGTTGCTCTTCCATGTCTCTCAGAGTACAGATGGGATTGTTTCACAATGTTCTCCTAAAATTGCTCAGAAATGGAAGTTGATAATGAGTTAGGTTTTAGAAGAAATGAACAAATGTGTAGATAATGCACTTCTGAGTTTTTAAAACAAAACCCTGAGAAGCAGAAACTTCCATTCGACCTCAATGCAGTGTGCGCAATACAACTGAGAGCTCTATTGTGCCTTTTCTTCGCTATACAGCTTAGTGTTTAAACATGCAGTTTTTCTTTAGAATTAGGCTCATTTATTTATTTATTTTGTTTTATTTTAGACAAATATATATGTACTTTTATTGCTATATGTTTTATTTTTTAGAAAAAGAGTATACATGACTGGCTGTATTAGATATTACAAAATACTTACATTTTCTCGTGATATCAGGCTGTATTTTTAGATTTGACCTCAATGCAGTGTATGCAATATAACTGAGAGCTCTATTGTGCGTTTTCTTTGCTAAACAGTGAGTTTATTTGAGGTACTCACATGTGTATGTGTGTGTGTGTGCGCCCATAAATTGGCATAATCATCCTTTTTGTGGGTGCAGCAGAGGAAATGAAGAGTAATTAAAGTGAGCCGTTTTAGTGTTGTTTGCACAGCGAGTGACACAGTGCTAAAGAAAACAAAGAGTGCTGGGAAAACTGCAGCCATCAGCAGCAAACGGAGACCAGCGTTCAGGCAAAGCGCCAATCCAACCAAACTGCCCCACTCAACTTAACTAGTGCGCACGTGAGCATGCGTGTTCATAATCATTTAAGACACTCTCAAAACAAAATTGAGAGCTAATCATCTCCTGTTTGCGTTTCTGTATAGGCGTTAAACTCTTTGTCCAGTCCAAGTGCAGTAAAGAGTGTGAATTCTTCGCCGGCGTGATCATAATGACCATTGGCCATGTCAGCAGGAGACCGTTTTTCCATTCTTTTCGCCCCATATCTCCTGTTTCCTGCCCAGTAAACAGTAGTCAGCTGGGAGCGCTTACAGACACGTTTCACCTACTGTTAGCATCACGTCCAGCAAAACCCAGAGCGGCGTTGATGGGCGCCAGATATGTTGTTTCTTCCATAAGCACTGCTCGCTGTGCTGCAGGGGAGCAGGAATCAGGCCAACTGTGGTTTACTGTGCTTTTTACTGGAGTGTGTACACATAATGAAGACATATTGCTGAAAAGCTGAAAAAAATAAGGGACTAGTTTTGCATTTCATGAGGGACCAGTGCTTACGGCGCTGCACAACAGTAGTTTTGAAGGGTGTGCATTCAGCAGTTTTGTCTGAATCATTATAGAAATAAGATTTGTAGAGGCTGTGTGTAGAATTCAGAAACATTGAAGTGGTCTATTGATTGTGCTCAATCACACCGAATGCACAAGAGAATTAATTTAATTATTTGCTTCAATATACTCTTAGCATTATTTTTCTCTTTGATTTGCTTTTAATTTATTGATAATCTGGACTTTGCAGACTTTTCCCCCTCCCCAGCCTCTGTGACTATAGTAATTATAGTGATTTCACAAAATGCACTTCATGAATTGCAATTTTGTTGTTAGAAAATTGTATTTTATAAGAACTAAGTTACAATTATATAGTTGAAGGCTTGTGAAGACATATAAATTAATCCTTATTAAACTGATAAAACGTCCTCAATCTAGAGCAGTTATTGATTAATTGTCACATGGGAGCTAACGCACGGATCCAATTTACTGATACACATTTACATTCTGTACATTCTATTTTGAATTCTACTTGGGTGGCATGGCGGTGCAGTGTGTAGCATGATTGCCTCACAGTAAGATGGTCGCTGGTTCGTTCCCAGGTAGGGTCAGTTGGCATTTCTGTGTGGAGGTGGCATGTTCTCTCCATGATTGCGTGGGTTTCCTCTGGGTGCTCAGATTTCTCCCACAGTTATGTGGTACAGGTGAATTGGGTAAGCTAAATTGTACGTAGTGTACGTGTGTAAATGAGAGTGTATGGGTGTTTGCCTGTAATGGGTTGCATCTGAAAGGGCATCCGCTGCGTAAAACATATGCTGAATAAGTTAGCGGTTCATTCCACTGTGGCAACCCTAAATATAGCTGAAAAGAAAATGAATGAACCAATTATACTTTATGAAAGCGCTTGGCAGCTGAAAAGATTGATTTAAAGTAGATATAGATTTAGTTACGCTGATAGCTTTGTTGGCCAGCAGTGACCGTGAAGTGACACTTTTTGTCCTTGGGCACAAAGTCTTTCTGTTTGACGCACAGTTTGGACTCGGAGTTAACCTAACAGTCAAAAGAAACTCAAGCCAAGTTTGTAAGCTTATTGTTAACATAAGACAGACTGATAATAAACAAGAGATAAGCCGCTAGTTATGATGCAGAGCAGGGTGTCATGTAACACATATCGATCTGATAACAGAAGCGGACTGATGTAGACACTGCTGCCTCGTTTTGTTACTCAATATCACTAGCACAGAGAAATACTGATGTTTTAAGCCACAAACTGCTCCCTTTCTGAATCTGAAATCAGCTAACTTCAGGCTTTCCATCAAAAACTAGCGCAGTATGTTTGAGTATTAGAGAGGGATTAAGCGAGATTGAGCCTAGCTTGGCGTTTCATGGCAGGTAATTACACTTAAGCCTAGCAGAGCGGAGAATGACGTTATGATCAGACTCTTTTCCCGTTTTACAGGTCTGGTAGGGCCTGCTATCCCCGAGGAACCTCTTTCTTTTCGTTCTGTAATTGCTCTGTTTAATGCTCAAATTACTCTGAATGCTGTCAGAGATAAATCAAACATTGAAAAGATTACTCGAAGGTTCACGACCTTGACTCCACAAATGACGTATTATGTGGTTGCAACCTTGAGGGACGCACAAAATAATCGTGCTTTGTTTAAGATCAGCATTGCAACATTGGGTAAACCAATGGTGTGATTATTGGGGCGGGAGTATCTGTTTGTCCAGCCAATGGCAGATGAAAATGTGACTTTTTTTTTTTTTTTTTAGAAGAAGAAGAAACAGAAAATAAAAACAGCTACAGCAATTATAGACTTAATACCTTATATATGCTGTCTAAAAGTTTGACTTTAAAATGAATTTAATGGCATTTGTGAGTTTATTTTCCATCTAAAGGTCATAATTGTGCATATAAAACATGACAATTTGAAGAATAACTTTAGTTTCACAAAAAAGTTAGAGAAATAAATTTGAAGAAATAATGAACAAAAACTCAACTAGGGGGAACAACTTGGAATTGGGAGAAATAAACTCCTGAGAGATGAATAAACTGACGCTGAACTTGACATTGCAGATCCTGACTATTGCGAATGATCACATTGCGATATTGATGCTAAAACGATATATTGTGCAATAATTTTAAATCTATTTATGCTGATCTATCATCAAATTTATGAAAAACTGCTGAAAAATATAATGTATAAGCAGTAGTGTCTGTTATTGTCATCGCCGAGTGAGTGAGAACTGATATTAGTCTTTCAGAAGTGTTTCCCTGTCTCTGAAAGCGACTGGTCTGGCCCGTGTTGTTCTGTCTGGAAGGGTGAAATCTAAGAAGAGTCCTGGGCCTCATAGAGCCTCATTAACATGTGCCAGGAAAAGAAAGC
The DNA here is from genome assembly GCF_052040795.2 of Danio rerio. NCBI lineage: Eukaryota > Metazoa > Chordata > Actinopteri > Cypriniformes > Danionidae > Danio > Danio rerio. The sequence continues at coordinate 12,065,397 of NC_141024.2, forward strand.
AAGGAGGGGAAGGCCTCCTCGCCCTCCTGTCCTGAGGAAATGGCTCAGTTGAGGAGTGAAAGAACGAGGCCACTGGACGGAGATGAAGTGTTAATAGTGCTCTTGACTGATGGATTGCAGAGGGACCAACCTCTCCTCATGAACGCCCATTAAAGACTCGGGCAACTCCAGATGAAGCCTGTGCTGAGCGATCGGAGCCCACAGGTCACTGACTAACAGCTCCTGCAAACCTGTATGGAGACGTTCTGACACCGATAAAGCAAAGATTTTAATGTGAGAAAAACCTCCACTTCCGCCAAAAACGAGATAAAGACATTGAGTGAAAGCTTTAGGCATGTAGTACACCATCAACAAATAGATTTGCTTCTGATAATCCAAATCCCTGCGTCAGCACATTCACAAATAATAGTTTGTTGGCAAAAGCCGCTAAACACCACTTGCCGCTATATCCCGAGAACCAATCAAAAGCACGAATCGAATCATGTGTTTTCAATGTAGCAGCGCGCTGATGAGCCAGCTTTTATGAGGAGAGGAGACACATTCCGCTTTCGATTTTAAAAGACGGAGTTTGATGAACTGCATGAGCCTGTCAGTGAATGGCAAATGAAAACGTCCCTTACCACAAAACTCTGTGTATTATAGGAAAAAGAAAGCACAATGTACAGTCGGAAGTGTAGCATGCATTCATAATGTTTGTGCAGCGATGCTACTTTAAATGAGTCTGATTTACTATACATTAAACGGCAATTGCATTTCACGAAAGACAGAGTTAAGATGCTGTTCTTTTATCCCACCCGGATGCTATATGAGGATAAAAATGCGACCAAGACCTTAAGTATGGGGAGAATGAAAGAATGAATGACAGCTTCTAAAGTTTCTGAGAGGCCTACCTTGTGTTTTGTTTAGCCTGATCTCACGAGGAAACATAAGTATTTTACGTTTTGTCAGTTCAGTGACTAATTTGCACGAGTTCAGTCGTATGAAAAATTACGATTTTACAAAGGAGGCATTGTACCTAACCCCAACCGTCATTGGGTGAAGAGCAAATCGTACTAAATTGTACGAATTAGATCGTCCAAATCCATACGAATTAGCCCCTAAATCAAAAAGTTACGTATTGCTGTGGGATTGCGTTGGTTTTGTTTGCTAATTTAAGCTATTTTTTCTTAAATATAATATTATAAAACTATATATTATTTATATTACTTCGTAATACCTATACGTTTTTTTATATTAATGGACATTGCTCAGATATTGATGTTTCACAGTGTTTTTAAACTACATTATTTGAATCTACCAAGCTAAGCTAATGTTTAAAATGTTTACATTGCTCTACTTACATTAAATTTAAATCCTAAATATCAGAAATGACAACAGATTAAGATTTAATTAATGTTAGATTAATGCACTTACTTGAGAGATTTAATTTATTCAATATCCTTTGCTTTTCCCCTGGTTTATCACATGGGAATGAACCGCCACTTACTTAACATTTTGCATGTTTAATTGCGTGCTTATTGATTTTCAACTAATTACACTGTCTTGTCCCAATAGGTGGATTTGGAGGTTTTTGCAAAAAAAAGCAAAGTGAATTTAGCTGGTTTTGACGCAAAACAAAATGTACCTGGTTAAAATCCAAAGAATTGTCTAAAGTGACATTTTAAAAAAAAAAAGGTATTTTATTTACTAGCTAATAACCTTCCTATTACATATAAAATGAAACTTCTGAATCTAATCAGAGGAGCCTGATTAAAAAAATGCTCATATACAAGAAAAGAGGTCTGATGTATTTAGAGGGTTTTGCATTTGAACTCTTCATATGTTGATTTTGTGCTTTTACCTGTTAAAATCCATACTTAGTGTTGAATGGCCTGTTTCTGAGGCAGAACTTAAGAAACAAGGAGAACTCTGTCATGACAGGGCCTGGCCTGTGTTTCGTGACCACTGGAGTATTATTCATGTTTAAAAGCACCATGAAAACAAACCATCCTTCATGGGTGGCTTTGCTCTTGATGAGGGCTGCAGAAGAGCTCCGGCTGTGTTTAAAATCAGTCAGGCCGTCCCGGTTAAGTTCAGGTCAGCGGCTCAAGCAGAAGCTTACATTTCATGAGTTTTCTCTCTCTCTCTCTTTCAGTTCAGACTTCTGAAGGAGGGAAGGAGGTGTTTCGTTTGGGTTTACATGACCGGACACAACAATGAAGAGCAGTGGGGAACACCAAACGGGCAAGTGACAGAAACACGATACCACACTTAAAAGCGACATATTATACCACCTTTCATGAGATGTAATAGAAATATCTGATGTTCACAGGGTGTGTATGTAAACTTCAACTTTAAATAACCAGCAGAGCATTTATTATAGCTTGTTAATTTGGCTTTTATTTGGGTGTGAGCAAAAACAAGCACTTTTATGCGTGTCCCTTTAAATGTAAATTAGCTGCTGCTTTTCAGAAAAGGGCGGAGCCTTTATATGCTATTTCAGCCCAATCACAGAGAAATGTAAATATTTTACATATTGTCAATAAAATGGTTCATTCATACAAATTCAAGCAATTTAAATTGAAATATGAAATCATGTTTTTTTTTTTAACTCAGTTTTTATAGATTTTTTTGGAACAAATAACCAGTGGGAACAAAACAAAACAAAAAATAATAATAATACATATATACATAAATCTACATACAAACATACATGCATACATACATACGTATATATGCCAATACATCCATATCTATATATGTACATATATAAAAATATGAAATTAATCTCGTCATAATAAATAAATCAATAGAATATAATAAAAGGTTACCAAACACATTCTCACAATGATGCATATCCTCTGCAATTATGTAAATCATCAGTTATAGATAATCTTATTGTCGTTGTAGAGAAAGCTAGCCATTTACTCCATTTCTTTTCAAAGATCTCTAATTGAAATGGAAAAATGACACATGCACTTCGATTACTTCAACCTTTCGTCTTTTGTTGATGGGTCTTCTTTATACCATTTCCGAATTAAAGCTTTTTTACTTCTTGCTAAAAATATCTTTTTAAGAGATATCTATTCTTCTTTTCAATTTTAATAGGCATATCTCCTAGTTAAAGTACTTCGAATGATCTAGAAATATATGAAGATCAAAAATATCATTGATGGCAGAGTGTGCACAATTTCCCAAAAACTGTTCATTCTTGAACACTGCCAGAATACATGCGCATGATGTGCCTCTTTTACCCCTAAGCTCCTCCAACAAGGATGAATAATCTATGATTGTAATGATTTAATTTTTGGTGTAATAAAAAATCTAATTAAGTTTATCCAACAAAACTCACGCCACATTCTTGAGCTTGTTGAGGTGTGTGGGACAGCACATATTTTAACCCATTGTTCTTGATTCAGCATAATGCCTACTTCCTTTTCCCATTTTAATCTTATATAGTCTGTTGTGAGTCCTATAAAATGTATCATATAATTTTTAAAGGCAGACATGCCCACAAATGCTGTCCATAAACACAACTGCCATTAGGGGGATGAGCAAATCAAAAGGTACAATTGAGATATTGAAATTAATGCGAATTAGCCATCAAATCTAAAACTTATGAATTGGCATTAGATTTTGTTGGCTATTCTGACTCCCCAGGAACAACAACAACATTTTTCTAGAGATGTCAACAACTAAAATGTCAAATAACCTGTTGCAAAGTGCAAACTTACATTCACAGTCAGACAATGGAGAGATTTCAACTTCAAGACTGCAGGACGTTTCTGAAAGGTTAGTGGATGCATTTATTTAAACTCATTAATTAAACTCATTCAATGTCATGTTACTTCTCAGTGTTCAAAGAAATATTACACCATTAATACATTATCTCATTTAAAAACCCTGTCAACTGACTATACAGTGCATATTTAATGTGTGTTTATGAATTATGCTGATGGTGGAACTACCAACTACAAAACATCAGTAATTTTTTTTTTTATTTCTGGTGCAGACATTGTAAACTTTTAGCTGCGGTAGCGTGTAAACAGAAATGACAAAGTGCTGTGGGTGCAAACATGCAGATTAAAGATCTCTAATTTTATAATAAGATCTCCTGTTTATTTCACAACCGGGGCAAATATTGAGCTGCTCTCTTTTTCACATGCTTGCAGCAAAAGTCCTACAAAAACTAAGTATATTTTCTAGGTTTAAGATGACTGGCCTCAATACTACAAAATGAACATGTCTTCTTTAAATATGTTTTAATGTCTCTTGCACAGTTCGTGCATTTATCATCCATCTCTCATAATAGCCTCCAAGTGTAGATGAATTCGTTCTTGTTGTCTGTTTGCTGTAGTGGATTCAAGATTAGTGTGGTATTAAGTAAGCATGTACTCTCACTCCAAGCCAAATGTGTCTCCTGTCCATGTATAGCTAACAGCGCAGCTCTGTTGGGCTAGAAAAAAACAGGCCAGCGTTGTGTGGTATTATCACCGCAGCCACTGCATTTAGAGCTCCTAAGACTATCACGGGTGGCTGTACAGTGCTATTTCTATCCTACATCATTTAGAAACGGCATATAACTCCAATCATATGACAAAAGTTCAAACTGAAAATGCAGAGCCTAAACCAATACTGCTGAAATGGCTGTGCCTGTATTTATTTATTTATTTATTTATTTATTTATTTATTTATTTATTTATTTATTTATTTATTTATTTATTTATTTATTTATTTGTTATTTTTTATTTCCTTAATGAATGAATTAATTAATTTGTTTATCAATTCATTTATTTGTTTCCCTTAATTTAATTATTTATTTATTTCCTTTAATAATTGTTTATTTCCCTTATTTATTTCTATTATTTATTTATTTTTTTTTTTTATTTAATAATTTATTTATGTTTATTTCCCTAATTAATTAAATAATTATTTTATTTATTTATTTCCTTTGTTTATTTTATTTCTTTCTTTATTTTGTTTGTTTGTTTATTGATTTTATTTCCTTAATTTATTTTGTTTATTTATAATTTTTATATCCTTAATAATTAAATCATTTATTTATTTCCTTTATTTATTTATTATTTTATTTATTTATTTCCTTTACTTTTTTTCAAATTTATTTTTTTATTTCCTTAATTATTTTATAAATTAATTAATTTATTTATTTAAATTTATTCATTTATTTGAATTTATTTAATTAAATAATTAATTAATTTTATTTATTTATTTATTTTATCTCATTTGTTGGTTTCCTTTTTATTTAATCAATGAGTTTATTTATAGTCTATTGCATTAATGCCTTTTTTATATTTATTTATATGCCTTACATGTACAGCTTTATGCATTTATTCCTTTTATTTATGGTTGTTTTGCTTGCTTTTATTAGTCCTTTATTTATACTTTTTAATATTTTCTTTTTTATTTATACTGTCTATATACACCTTGGAAGATTGTTTATGCTTACTAATTATTTTTATATTCTTTTTTTTAGTTGTGTATGCCTATTTTTATTTACTGTTTTTGTTTATGCCTTTTAATTTGTCAAAGTAATCCATCCACATGGAATCTTTGTTTAAAATCCTTGTTTGTTATTTAGCTGCAGATTTGATTGATTTAATGAACCATGTTTCTCTCTTTCTGAACTATTAAACTTTACCCTCTCAGTTACAGATAAACTGAACCTTCTAAGCTCAACCTAAAGTTATAAAACGTAAACTTGTAAAACAAACACAACTATAAAAATCTTTTATTTGCAAATACTGTTACGCTGAGGAAAAGCGCTGTTGACACACCAGTCAAGATCGGAGTGTTTGCATGACATTTATGACTTTAGTTTCCTCGATCTGTGTGTCTAAGGATCAGTAGTCGTCTTGCAGTCCTGAGGTGTGAATATGTTGCGCTCTTTGAGTTAATGAACCACCAGTCCATAAACAGATATGATCTCAGAGCAAAATACATTGTAATGACGACATCTTGTAAGGAAAGAGGACGGATGTTCAGCTGTACTTTAGTCAAGTGATGACAATTCTTCATTTTCCTTGTTGGAAGATGATGCTGCTTGAACTTGCATTTTCTTTTATTTTTGATTTTGTTTTTGTTTTTTTACCTTGTACCACATCAAATCCCACATTTGATTTGATTTTGTTCACTGAAATGACAGCTAACAACCTAAAATTGGGGGGAAAGTCATGGCAATCTGGAGAGCAAGCTTCTGAATAACAATGCAAGTAATATTTTAAAGCAATTGAACACTATTTTAAACCAAATCTTTAGTTATTTACTTAAGACATACTTAATAAGAATTAATAACTTAATTCACTTAAGGCATGCTATTTTTCATTGCAGTTATAATACAAGTTTTATTTTGCAGCTATAATAATGGCGTTTTTGCCTAATGTGCACTGGACTTCATGGATTAACATGTTTTGTCTTCATAGCCAGATTAAGATTTCTTCAGATATTGACCCTCAAATATAACAGTTGATTTCAGACCACAACAAATCCTTTACATTTGTAAAGTCCAGTCAAAGAAACAAAGTCCAGTCACAGTGCAATCCACATCTCAAATACGTGCACACTTTATCTGTGTTAATTGTTTTATACAGGTTGCTTTGGTATATACAGTTGAAGGCTAAATTACTAGCCCTCATGTCAATTTATAATTTTTTTCAATTATTTCCCAGGTGCAGATTTTTAAATGCATTTTTAAAGATTTCAAAAACTAATTTCTAATAACTACTGTAATTTATTTTGTCTATAAAATGATGACAGCACAAAACATTTTACTAGATATTTTGCAAGATACTATTGAGCTTAAAGTTTTCATTTTAAAAGCCTAACTAGGTTAAATATAGGCAAGTCATTTGACAGCAGTTTGTTCTGTAGCCAATTGAGATAGTAATGAATTTGTGGAGCCCAGCTATTTTTACAGTGTAGGTATGATTATATTGACCTTACAAATAATTTAAAAAGTCAATTAAAACTGCTTTTATTCCAGACAAACTAAAAGAAATAAGAGTTACTCTTAAAAATATAATAGGTAATACTGTGAAAATGTCCTTGCTTTGTTAAACATCACTTGACAAATATTTAAAATATATAAATACAACGGGGAAAATAAGTATTAAACTCATCACCGTTTTTCCTCAAAAACATATTTCTAAAGTTGCTGTTGACTTAAAAATTTCACTGGATGTTGATAACAGCCAAAAAATCCATATCCAAAGAAAACCAGTCTAATTAGTTTACAAAAACGTTGTGTAATAAAATATAATGACACTGGAAAGTATTGAATACATGAAGAAAGGGAGGTGTAGAAAGGCAGTGAAAGTCCAGACAGCAGCTGGAATAGTTAATCAGCAACCCTCTGCCCTTCACGATTGTAAATTAATATTAGCTACTTCAGTCCAACATCTACATTACCAGGGTGATGAAACTGAAACCAGGTTGGACATTTCAGTAAGACAATGATCCAAAACACAGCCAAGAAAACTCTCAGATGGTTTCAGAGATAGAAAATCAAGCTGTAGAATGGCCCAGTCAACCTGATTTAAATCCAATAGAACATTACAAATAAACACAATTTGATAGACGAAACCCACAGAACCATTAAGATTTTCAGAAGAGAAGTAAAAAACACCTGAGCAATGCATGTGACGTCATTCACCATATGAGAGGCATCTTTAAACTACCATAAAAACCTTTTATAAGTAATAAATACATTTCAGTAATTCCCTACTTTCTTCTTCTGTCATTCCATTGGTATTACACAAAACTACTTTGTTCAGATTTTTTTGTTTTGTTTTATTTTCATGTTTGTATTGTTTGTATTGTCGATCATGTCTGAGGTGTAGTTTAAGTTAAATGAGCCTGGATCGCCTCATCTTCATTTTACACACACATTCTCATACAGTGACGCCACCTTTGTCTTGACCAGCCGAAGCCACAACAAGTCTGACATGATTTACTCCTTACAGAAGGTAATTCAGAGTCAGACCTCATGTGCTCATCTGTTTACTAAAGCGCTGAACACTTCAATTCAATTTCTCCACTCACGAGTCTTAGATCATAATCAAATCAAGTCTCTGGTTGGTCTTTGTCTGATAAATGTGCATTGACTGTCTGTTCTCCATGTACTGAACCAACAAAACTAAACACAACTCGTAATGCATCACCGTGAGCATAAACACAAGGGCACGGTGTTTCTGTCATTGTGCTTGATGGCACGTAATGCTGAGTTCACCATAATAATCGTGTCTAACTCTCGCTGATAGCACCAAGACACTATTGTGGGTCAAAGGTTGCAGGTTGAGTTTGTAGAACAGCGGCTTAAAGGGAAACAGCACACAGTGTTAATATGTAAGCTTTCGATTATATATGACAGTAAAGATGTTCTGGAAATATATGCATTTTAATGTATTGGTTTACACTTTAGCAGTTAGAGTCTGTTTAATGGATATATTTCCGTATGGTTTATTTATAAGCAATTATTATATTTAGTTATTTTTTATTTTAAGAAGGATTTTTCTTCTAGTATTGGTGCAATTAAATCTTTAAATACAATCATGATAATGTCCTGGCGTATTTATAAAAAATACAAATGAATTACTGTACTATTTGGCTGGTATTGCTCTTTCTTGTTTTGTCTGGTTCTTAAATCTGATTGGCGGATAGCTGTGAGATATTAAAGAAATAATAGCACCTGTACAGCCTCTTCACCCTTGTGTATAACTCCGCCCACACAAGTGGCAAGCAGAGGACTACAATTTGACAAATATTGCAGCTGTTGGACAACATAATGAACTTTTGAGGCTTTTTTTAGGCAAGAATGGAGTTGTTTCGATTGAAACTCTGCAGTTTATTTATAAGGATAGTGCCTATTTTAAATATTTATAAATTCAAGATTCAGCCTGTCGTACAGAGCAGAGCAAAGACGGTTGATGTTCCGCCACAAGATGGCGACAGAGACTGCATAATCAGTGCTTAGGGGAGAAAAACAGCATTTTTCAGTGTTTGTTTCAAACTACAGCTGCAGAGTTACTGAAGTTTGTCCTGCGCGCTTGCGGTTTTTTTTAGTTACTTCTTTGGTTTGGTGCGTTAATCTGATCGTTACTATTATTCAAAAGAAGGTAATGATTCGCACTCAATTGCTTCATACTGTTTTTATTCTTACTTTTTCTTACATTTTACGGGTGATAACAGACAAACAGACGTTTCGGCGCAAAGCCTTCCTCAGTGTGTGACACATTCTCCAACTCCACCCTTTTATTCCATAGTCAATCACAATGTGCAATTAGTTAAACCGTCACTCTCATTTCATTATCAATTAATCACACAATAACTTATAATCTTCACAGTAATGACAATAAACATTCTTCCCATTTCCGACCTCACTCCACAGAGATAAAGTGCATCAACCACCATCACTAATCAGGTGTACATCAATACAAAAAATTCTAACAGTTGACATTAAAAGTTTTCTACATTTAACAATTACTCAAAGATTAAAAATAACAAGTCTTACCTTCATCTCTACTCTTACAACCAATTATACAGGAGACATTTACCTGCATATTAAAAAACGATTTGCAAGACATACGAAAAAAGTTGCATTCAAAAACCATTACTACATAGGAAAACATCATATCAATTATCATTATATTTTTTAACAATTTACACTACAATATATCATGATCAATTACTCGAAAAATACCTTTTCCTTCCAAAACATAATCTCGCAAGAAAACAGCACATCAAACATCAAGTTTCGGACCTCTCCTTTTCGTTACAATATCATGGTCAATTACTTGCAAAATACATTTACTTTCAGTAACATTACATAACAAAACAACACATCAAATATCATCAAGTTTATCAGCAAACTATTTCAAACTACAGCTGAAAAAAATCATTACAGAACAGGTAGGTGACATTCTAAGTCAATCTCTCTCTCTTTTGTATTGTTTAAAAATACAATTTAATATTTGATGATAATAACAACAGTTTATATAAATTATATATAGTGTAACGTATCATGTACTTTATATAGCGCATTTATCATGTATAGCTATACACCCAAATCACTTCACAGTCATGAGGGAGGGTCTCTCTACACCACCACAGTGTGCAGCATCCAGGTGTGTCCCCCATCCAGGTACTGACCAGACTCAACTCTGCTTAGCTTCAGTATCCACTCGGGCTGCATGGTAATATGGCTGTGGCAACAAGTGCCTTGTATTGTGCTTTACACTTAAAAAAATGCAAGGATAACAGAAAATACAGTTATTTAGAAAAGTCAAAAGCAATATTCATGTAAAACAATTCAGAAACACATTTAAACCCCACAAATAGGCAAGTGTAAAAAAGTATTTTAAGTGGAATACACACACACACATTTAGCCTTTAGCCACTAAGGCAGCTCATTAGAAGATTGTAAATCCATTTCAGATTTATAAAATGTGTGTATTTAGGTCCTTCCTCACATGGGATGTGTGTAAGTGAGAGTTTGCAGCAGCACAAAAGAGGTTTTGTTCCAGCAAACACACACTCCACACGTGAATGACATCATTCCTGTGTCGGGATTCCCCCAATCGGGATTAAACTCTACTGGTGTGTGTGTGTGTGTGTGTGTGTGTGTGTTTGTGTGTGTGACTCTGGGCATTAGTTTTACTTGTGTGATTTGATCCCTTTCCAAAGATTGGTTTTAGAAAGTTTGCTCCAGTAAACGTTGTTGACATGATTCTATAGACACGGTATATTTATGTAAATAGTGTGCAAATTTATTTCAAATTCAGTCATATTAAAAACGTGCAGTTCATACAAACAAGTCACATGAATAACAAACATTTGTATGTGAAGCGAATGAACAACAACAGGTCAAACACACACACACACACACACACACACACAAACAAAAGATGAAAGGCCAGTGTTCAGAAGACTGGCATGTGTGTTTTCCATTGGCAAAGCAGTGCTGGTGTTGGGTTACTGATGACTGAGGTGACCGGGCCAAACATGAGCCTTGATCCGTGTAACTGCAGTGTATGTGTGTGTGTGAGCATGGGACACGTGTGACACACAGACACGTGTGTTCTGAGAGCTGTTCCTCCGCCAATACAATCCGTTTGCATGGGAGATAAATTTGATAAATGTGTAAATGACTGCTTTGTGTGTGTGTTTGAGTGCGTGTGTGTGTGTTTTCCCCACCGCCTTGCCTGGGAACTGAAGGGGCTTTAGTGTGATTATGTGTCAGTGGAGTGTGTGTGTGTGTGTGTGTCTGTGTGTGTCTGCAAAATGTGAGCATGAAGTCTGCATTTACTGTAAACCACAGTTTAGTAGGGGAAGCTAATCTAGCTACAGAGTTTCTAAGCTCTTGAAAAAGCTTTTTAACTTTAAGTTTTACTACTTTAAACTAAAGGAAGAATGGCTTTCGATATATTGTGATTAATTATTTATAATTACTAGTAATTTCAAGATCTATTTATTTTTTTTGCCCTTAAGTTCGAGTAATTTGATTTTGAATATACCGAAAAAAAAATAAAGAAGAGCGAAAAAACAGATCCAGGATGTTTCTTATTTTTTATTTAAGGGTGCTTTCACACCTAGACTTTTGTTTCTGAACCTGTCTTGTTTGCCCAGTTAGCGCGGTTCGTTTGGCATATGTTAGTATTGGGATACACTATAAGATCAAGAAGAATATGTGCTTAATAAGTACTAATAAAGAGCCAATAACTTAATAGGAAGCCACTATTTAATAGCGAGAATTGGTACTTAAAGTGTTACCAAGTAATATTTAATTGAATCAGTGTAGTTTCTGAACATGAAGTGTGGAGGCTAGCTGTTGGTATTTCTCAATGCTGATTTTATCACATGTGCCAATGTACAGGATGTAGCGAACTGTTGGCCAACGCTGTTCCTTTCCTCCGTTCTTTAATATCTAATCACTACTCCTTCATAATCAAATGAAGTTAAACATGAAATGCGAAGGAAGATCAGAACATGTCCTGTGCTTTTGTCTTTTTCTGTTTGTCCTTCTTTTTTTAAACCTAAGCTAACACACACGCATACACACACATTCAATCACTCATGCTCATGTCTGGCAGACACTGTTTAAACATAACTAATGCTCTTGTTTGTTTGTAGGCTACCTTTTATTACACTCACATGCTATACTGTTTTGTTAGAAAACATGAAATCAGGCATGAAAAATCTGAGGCTTTGATTTAATTAGCCTTTGTTTCTGGCTTTATTTACGCTAGTGATTGTGTGCATTGTTTTTTTTTAAGTTGTATAGTTATTGGATAATGTAGTGTTAAAGGAAAACATTAATTTACACTAATTCTGTCATCATTTATTCACTATTCACTTATTCTAAACCAGTTTGACCTTTTTATTTTCTATATATCACAAAATAAGATATTTTAGAGAATGTTGGAAATCTATAACTGTTGACTTCCTTTATTTTCCTACTATGGAAATCATTGGTCACAGGTTTCCAACATTTTTCAGTATGTTTTCTTTTGTGTTCACCAGAACTGAAAAGTCAAGAGGATGGTTCATACGGTCATGGAAAACCTGGAAAAGTCATGGAATTTTGACATGGCATTTTTCAGGCCTGGAAAAGTTTTGGAAAACCCACAAAATTTAGGAAAAGTCATGGAAAACAGATATCTGTATACTGTATTATTTTCTGTCCCTGGCCAATCACATACTCTCGCATTATCTAAATCAATTTTCCAGATATAAATATAAATTTAAACTAAATAGATTGTTTTGTGTTTTACGATGTGCTGTAATAAATTTGAACATGCATTGTTTTTCTTTTCCCATGCATATGTAGACAGGGCATGAAAATGAAAATGAAAATTGAAAATTTACTTAAGTCTTGGAAAAATCATGGCAAACTCATGGAATTTTAGAAGTAAAAATGTGTATGAATGCTGCAGGAGTGAATAAATGATGGCAGAATTTATTTTTTGTGGTTAACCATCTCTTTAAGCTGAGTTTACACTATAACTCATTAACATATTACATTACTCTGAGCTGTTAATTTCCACTGAATTATACATTTTGAAAGTAAAACTATCAGCATTGTTGGAACAATACTATTTTATTAGTTGATAGTTTTGCCTTTGAATATTATTTATCTGAAAAAGTAGCTGTTTCCAGCCATTAGTGTTTGGAATTATCTAGGGTGTAGATGCTCCAGGATTGGCCAGCCCAGTCACCACACATGAATATTATTGAGCATATCTGGGGTAAGATGGAGGAAAAGATGAATCCAAAGAATCTTGATGATCTCTGGGAGTCCTGCAAGAACGCTTTCTTTGCCATTCCAGATGACTTTATTAATAAGTTATTTGAGTCATTGCAGAGATGTATGGATGCAGTCCTCCAAGATCATGGAAGTCAAACACAATATTAATTCTTCTTTATACTCTATACCGTACATTATTTCTGTGAAATGACATGACTTTTATCTACGCTAAGTCAGAGCTTACTCTTCTAATTAAATCATTAAAAATCAAGGCACGATCATATTTTATTTTGGTAAAATAAGTGTCATCTAGAGGGTTTTGCCTTTCATATAAGCCACTTCTGACACCAAATGATCAACTATAAGTCAAGTTATTTGTTGTTCCTAAAACTTAGATAGGCGACAAGACTTTTGTCAGGTAATGAATATGCAATGGTAAGTTTTTGGAGTTTTTAAATGTACATACACGTACAAGATCCATGTTTTTTTTCCTATGAGCCAGCTTTTCTAAAAATAAAGGCCTTTTATTTGCATTGATGGTTCCATGAAGAACTGTTCACATCCTAAAATGATTATTCTATCCCGTCAATGTAAATTCCATATCTACGTTTATTTTTCTAGATGGGTCTGTTCCTGCTCGGTAGGAAACAAAAACAAAAAACCCACAAACTTTGACTATTCCTACCTGCTTCAGTCTTGTAAATCTTGTTTTACTCTCCTCCCAACAAGCAAAGCAGGTTGGAAAACAGCAAACTTTTGTTAATGCATGTCATATCTGACTGTCATCTTCAAAACACAAACTAGCAATCAAGCATTTTTGTCTATTAGATCACAAATGGAAACAACTTAAAACTGTGTTTTCTGACTAGCCCCATTGTGTGCTATATCTTTTTGAACGTTCACTGATGAGGGCTAAAACCATGAACAAAGCGCTCCACAGGTCTGTCGGCCCCACCGGTATGTGCTAAAATACGGACAAAAAACAGCTCATTGTTGTTTGCCAGACAGCAGAAAGATTAAGTGATAGTAAATAGAGAGAAAGGCGTACAAAGTTGGAGGGAAAATCCATTGGCGCTTCCTGTCGGGTGACCAAACCGGCCGAGAACAACCTATGATGTCATGACAGCGAAACTGTCAAAACAGATAAAGCGCACACCTCTCAGTCACCTACATGCTACGTAGACAATCTAAATATAAAACCCTTCAGCGATGATTTATATACACTCCTAATGTGAGATTGGATAGAGCTTAGTGTATTTCTGATTCACCTACCATGACATGCTTTAATGGAACAGCTGTAATTGATGGCTAGAATTAGCCCCGCGGCGCTGAAATCTAACGCAGATCCAGACATGATCATGTAATGCCTGTCTAAATACACCAATGTGACCTCATATTCATTATGGGACAATACCGATACATCAATATCCTTGTCTCTTTCTATCACTGTGCTGTATTGATGAAGCATACAGTACATTGCGTTTTATTCCTGCAGGGTTGGAGTTTGTTATTTAACAATGTTTGAGTGCTGGAAAGATACTTGTAAACAGTAACATGCAATGCCTGGTTCCAAATTCTTGAGCGTTCACTCAAATAGAATAAACATGACCTAGTAGTGTCAGTAATGAAATATCGGACTTTGTCTTTAGATGTTTGTTCTCGCAAGTGTCCTTAAACTCGGGTCTTCTGAAACTGTAGGCTTTGAAAGGAGGGTTTTGTGACCAATCAGAAACGGGCTCATTAAATATTCATAAGATTTGAAACTTCCTCTTGCGACTTGGTTTTAGAGTCTGAGGTGGAATTTTAGCATTTTAACAGACTGAAATCAGCCAGCTTTATTGTCCAGCAGATGGAGAATTGCGTATATTAATACAATCTATATTACTGACCTCATTAATATGCAAGTGAAAACATTAACCCAAAGTTTAGAAATGAGAAGTATGACTTTGACAATGATATTCTGTGAAAAAGTATGTAAACATTTAACAAGAAAACCTGGAATTGTTCGTTTTAATGGTATGTTTAAATGACAATGACGATGCAAAAGTTTCACGAACTGATGAAAAAATAGTTAAACCTATCCTCATTAAGAAGGAAATGCAAATCTAATTTTTTTTAATGATTTGGTCACGCTTTCATTGTTTAAGGTCAAACTTTTTGTTTGTTTATTATTTTAGTACGACTTAAGTCATTCAATTTTGTACAAATTAGCCATATTATCGACAATACTTAAAGTAGTTGCATTTTCTGGTGAGATCTAGCTGAATATACATGTGCATGACTTCTTTGGTTTTACAAAACTTCTTTTATTTTGTAGTTCACACAGACTGAAACAGTATCAATTTTAATACCTGCACATTTATACCAAATTTCTGAAGGTTTAGGAGCCGAAAACAAAGTTGTCTTGTAAATGAACGGGCAAACACATACCCTCAAAAGCAACCCAGACTCATTCTGAAAACATAACCCTATATACATTTTTGGAGAACACCAAGGAGGTACATTTTTTGTTGTTGTTAATCTTAATCTTAAATCCACCAAAGGTCGCTGAGTATGCTTTTTCAGATCTCAATTTTATCTTGCAAGTGCCATTCGCCTCTGCTCTTGTTGTGTATATCCACCAGAGGCCTCTGTTGACTGGCTAACTAACTGACCGATTGACTGACCCACCTTCCTCCTTCCTTAAACCCAACCAATAGTGTTTTCAAAAGCACCAATTGACCCACTTACCCGCTCAAACAGCTTTAGTGTGAAAAGGAACGCGTCATACCAACCCATAGTGTTAGATGAAATGCAGCCATATGTAGCTACTGTACATAATTGTGATCTCCAGAAATGTATATTGGGGTACAATTTCAGAATGAGCCTATGTTGTTCACAAGGCATAGTTCACCCAAAACTGAAATTTCTTTCACTACTTACTCTTTAGTGATTCCAAAACGTTGTGTTTCTTTTTTCTTTTAAACAATAAAGACAATATTTTGAAGGAAGCTGAAATCTTGTAACCATTGACTTCCATAGTAGGAAAAAAACAATACTACGTAAATCAATTGCGAATGATTTATTCATTTGTAAGCTTTAAGTGAGTAAGACTATGTAGTGAGACGGTGAAAGTAAAAAAAAAAAAAAAAAGTGAATGACAGTGAGGAGTCATTTAGTTGATCACATCAGCGATTCTTTTTAGTGTAAAAACGATGACAGGGGTTTCCTGCCTGCCAGACGTTATGATATAGATTTCGAGTCACCGCTGCACCGAGAACAGCTGTTGTCAATCTGACAGTGATTCACAATGTAAAACAGACACAACTATAAAAGTAGACAAAGAATCCCCAGACGTTCTGCTGCTTGTACAGTCAGGAAGACACAGACGCCGCTGGCTGCAGTTCAAACACAGAACACCTCATTACAATCTGACATTTAAATGCTTTCAGGCGTCGTTTGGTTTGCTGTATTACATTGTACTGACACAGCTCTCTGTCCAACACTGACATTTTGCATAAAGGTTGCAGTCACTGTAAACAAAACTTGTTAAACTTAAGTTTAGCATACAGGTTTCCCAAGAGTCATGGAACTTCTGGGATGTCAGAGTATTTTAAAAGGTCTATTCCAGACATTGAAGGTCAGAGAGTTTTATATTTAGAATATTTAAGTCATGGGATATCAGGGATTATATATTTGACTTATCAAAATGTCATTTTATATACATCTTTTTTTATTGCGATTTTACTATGTGGATTGTGTCAAAGCTGCTTAGCAAAATTAAAAGTTGTGTCAGTCCAGTTTTCAGAGTTGAAGTTCAACTTAGTTCAGTTCAGTGTGGTTTAATTTTCGCTGTTGAAAGTCCAAACACTGAAGAGAAAATCCATCGATGTGCAGCTTCACAAGTCCCAAAACCAAGCAAGCCAGTGGCCAGGAACTTCACCAATTGACGAAAGTGAATGAAAAAAAACTCTCTCGGGTTTTTCAGGAATCAGTCTAATGCTCTCCTCTTCTCCACGACAACCACAGCTTCTGCTCAGGATACAGCCTGGTCCAGGATAATAGAGACCTTGGGATGATGTAAAACTTACATAAGCGTAAATGTCGCTCAAGTTATAATGTCTTTTGGGAAGTGTCCCCATCTCCGGTTGCCCTAATTAATGCAGCCTAACAATCCTTTAGAGGATTTAGATTTCTAAAGCACTTGTGTTTTCTATTTATGCTTATGCAAAGAGATGTGTCTTTAGTCTGGTTTTAAACTGATAGAGTGTGTCTGCCTCCCAAACTGTGCTAGTAGGCTTCTCCAGAGTTCCAGGCTGTTCTATATGGTATTTATAGGCTAAATATATTGCCTATTGTTTTAGTTAGTCTATTTTTTGTGCCATTTTATTCCTTTCCCACTTGTCAACAGTCAAGATCTAAAGTCAAATGTCCTCACCAGGTTATATTTGTTAAATTACTACACTGTTTTTGTGTCTGCTCAACCCAACACCTCCCTGTTCATTTTTCACTTTACTATAATGTAGAAGGAAGCTTTTTTTTGTACACTAAAAGTATATGGAAGTGAATGAGACCAGAAGTTAAAGTGAAGTTTCACAAACTAATTTCAAGAGGAGCATGTGATAGGATTGATCGCAGCTGGTCTTTCATCTGTAATCATTAGTAAGCCAATCGGATTATTTCAAACTCACTATAAACAACCCCCAACCAACATTACTCCCTCATCTTCATTTTTTGAAGAATCCCCCATCCACCTCATCTCCTTCTTTCCTCCTTTATCGGGGGAGTTCTCGAGAACTTCTTCATCTCGTACCCCCTCACATGTTCATTGACCAGGTGGGAGCCCTGGGGTTGATCATTAGGCTAACAACCCACCTCGTAAAAATTATGTTACGAAACACCAACATGCTGCGGTTAAATATCAACTTCGATATAAAACAGCCCTGGGAGTTAGTAAGAGTAAGTAAATGGTTTCCCATGACCTCTTGTTATCAAATCGGCTGTGTTATTACATTGAGCCAAATCTTAAAACTGCCCTATTGTTTGACTGACTCATAGTGAAAAATAAAGTGAATAGGTCATGGGGATGTACTGTAGCTTTTTAGTCCGTGAAAGTCAGGGAATTTGACATTTAGAGCTTAGATTGGTATTCTAGTACACTTGGTGTACCAAAATCAACTTTTACAGTGCATTTTTTCTTTTTCATTTACTTCAATATTTTTCATGTATGATTGATTGATTGGTTGATTGATTGACAATTTGTTTAAAGTGTAATAAATTATAATATTGTTTGAGGAAATAACATGGCTGGTGTTCAAATCTGAAATAAAAAGCTGTGGTTGTTAACATGACAGAAAGCAGGTTTTAAGT
This sequence comes from Danio rerio, assembly GCF_052040795.2. Lineage (NCBI taxonomy): Eukaryota > Metazoa > Chordata > Actinopteri > Cypriniformes > Danionidae > Danio > Danio rerio. The sequence goes on from NC_141024.2 coordinate 12,083,983, forward strand.
CAGTGTATTTTTGCACAGCCAGAAAAAAAACAAAAGCTTAAATATACCCAAATGAAACCAATAAAACCAAATCTTAATCAATTTTTTCCTTTTCTTTAAGATTAAATACACAGTAGCCAAAGAACAGACTTGCTATTCTTGTACACTCATAGTAACATGATGCACAGTGACATTTTATTTATCTTTGTTATCAGTATGAGTAACTTCACTGACGTCTCACGTCATAAAACCTGTGAGATGTGTTTTCTGGCACGGCTCATTTTACCCTGCCATAATGTTAGCATGACTATAAAAGTGATTAACCTATTTTATTTAGTACTTTTTTCATTTGTATTTAATTTATTATGAGTCAAATAAATATTAAATAGGGAAGCATGATGATTGTAATGGTGCCCGTCAGATATTTTCCTGAACAAGTAACTATAGTAGTCAATTAATGCCTGCTGAATGTCTGTTAACAATATGTTGAGTTGGCATTTTACATATGCCAACTTATGGCTTCAATATGCCCACAGCTGTTGTTGTTCTTAGCAAGTTGTTGTTGTTGTCAGCAAGTGTGAAATATCCAAGCAGCTGTTAGCAAACATCCAGACACTGCTGTGCTGAGAGTGATGCCAAAATGACATCAAAAATCCTAATTGATTTGATGTCAGTTGGCACATTTGATTACATTAAATAGACATTGACATCAAAAAACAGTCCTATAATTAATATTTGAGGTATTTTTCTATGTCAATCATGTCCTTTTAACCTGCCATGATGTTAGCGTGACTGAGCATTATTAACCTTTTTTATTTTGTACCGGTTGTTTTTTCTTCATTTTGGATCAAATAAATATACAGCGAAACATGATGATTTTTTATGGGCCCCATCAGACATTTTATTAAACAAGTAATTTTACATCTACATACCAATTATAGCAGTCCCTTAATGTCTGTTAACAACATGTTAAGTGGGCATTTTACTTATGCCAACTTGTAGCTTCAATATACACACATGTAGTTGTTGTTTGCAAGCAGCTGTTAGCAAACATCCAAACACTGCTGTGCTGAGAGTGATGCCAAAACGACATCAACAATGCTAATTGATTTGATGTCAATTGACAAACTTGATGACATCAGATTGACATCTGACTTTGACATTAAAAACAGTCCTATAGTTGATATTTGACGTGTTTTTTATGTCATTCTGATGTCATTTTGACATCCCGGTAGTTTACATGCATTCTAGGCATACACAATACAGTAAATATGTCATTTGGAAGCTTCCAGATGAACAAAACTGTTCTTATATTGCAAGACTTCATTATTTTGTCGGACAAAAGGGCATCAATGTGTGGATGTCAAATAGACATCAAGGTTTTGACATCAAATCAATTTGCATTGACGTGTTTTGTTTATTTTTGTTAAGTCATTTTGACATCAAGGTGCACACTTGGAAAAGAAGGCCTCAGAGCTATTACATCACCATGGACCAATCATATTTCAAATAAGTTTTAATTTTCTTCGATTTTACTTCATATATTGGTGTCTTTATTCTACTAAATGTGACCTTACACTCTCCAATGACTGACATCATTGCAAAAAACCACTCGTAATCACTCGAATGTCAAGGCAACCACCAAAACAATATACAACCTAGTTCTCATGCACCAATAATATCGTCAGCCTGTTATATTGGAGCCGATATTTGACTCTCTCAGTGTTCTCTTGTGCTGTTCTCCATATATCAGCCCTGCAGTGTTTTGCGCAACTGGTTTCGAATTGCTTTAATAAACTCCATCAGGAAGTCAATCTAGCGCTATGCTCTCACACTCGAAGAAAATGCAACACCGCAGATGCCACAACACACGCTCACATGCTGCGGGCAGAGAGACAGGAAGTGCTTTAATCAAGGGCTTCCTGTGTGCTTCGATCTGAGAGGCTTGTTGTGTCTGTAATACACTCGCCAGCTGTTACTGTAGCAGCTGGAAACAGACCTCAGTTTGTTTCAGTGACTTAGGCTAAAGGGAAACACAGAGCACCGTATCGCCTACATCTTAAAATCTAGATTACTCATCCCTCCATTGTGACAGTAATGATAGTGATCTGCGGCTGACTGGCAGATTGTTGAGACTGATCTGTTAAACTATGGTTAGTTATTCCACCTTCGGTTGCTGTAATGATGATTGTTATCTTTATTTCACTGATTGATTGTTTGTGTTTGTTGAGCCTTTCGGTTTAGTTGTTAGGTACGCAGTAGATTGTGCGGTTGTAAGATGAAAAATGGTTTGTTTTTGTTAATGTTTTGTGTTTTTACACACCCAGCTTGGTACTAGAGAAACTAGTCTCTTGTTCAACCAGTTCCTGGAGGGTAAACAAAGTGGAAAGGTTTCCTTTTGCACTTTCGGACAGATTTCCAGTAAATGATAATGAATGCTAATGCAAGTTTGTAGGTGGAAGTTAATATGGGAGGATATACATTTAAATGCCTAATTAGAAATCAAATGGGTCTTACAAACACTTGGCTTGAGGGGTTTTATTTTCATCTCAATGGTTGTTTTCCGTACTGCAGTGATTATAAATTCAAAACAACTTTACTACCTTTTTTAATAACCAATTTTAAACAGTAATAGAAATTGACCAACTAATTTTTTATCACTTTAACTTGAATTACTTTAACTGTAAAGTTAAAAGACATTTTGATGGAAAATACCTTTATTTTCCAATAAGGCTCCTTTTACAAAATATATTAAAACTGTGTATCATCTCAAAACAAATATTGTATTTTGATAAAGTATGGACACATTTAAAAAAAATATTTAATTAGAAATGTAAGCCAGGAGTTTGGTTATTCTCTATTTTAATTTAACTATTTTTAACTATTTAATTTGGTCCATGGTTTGGAGGGGAAAGGAAATAGTATCAGAAATCAAAGTAAAGCTTGCGATTGAGTGAATTTAATTCACTTTACTTCTACTTTTGTTGGTCTATTTATTAGGGGTTTTCATTATTATTATGCAACTGTTTTAAAAGTTAAGGCAAAAACATGTTTTTTTCTGTTGAAATCCAAAAATAAATTTCTTTATTCAGAAATTATCTTGAGGCCAAATGTAGTTAGCAAAATCTTTTAAAAAATTTGGGCAAGCCAGTTCTAAATTTAGTACTCTTAAACAGATCATTCCTAAGATTATTTCACAAAGGGTTTTAATCCTTTACTCCTAAATCTGTGAAAAGTTAGGAGTAGTGAAGAGAACCAAGACCACACTACAGACTAAACTAATTTATGTTTTACATTTATTTCAAAGTACACACACACAAAAAATGGACATTAAAATCTAAATGTATGTATGAAAATATGTAAATACAAATTTGACAATTTATATATATATATATATATATATATATATATATATATATATATATATTTTTTTTTTATTTACATATATTTTCGCTTAATTATTTTCTCAGAAAAATACATTACTTGCTACTTTAGAAGAATCAATCTAAGAATCTGAGAAACAATATTTAATGTCTAAAAATTTAAAAGCAATAAAAACTATATTATAAAACTTTTTATATTCCAATTATACAATTAGCCTTCATTTTGAAAAATAGTATTGTGGCAACATTTTTTACTTTGAAACCTTTATTTAAATATGACAACATATGATTGCAAAAATGTGTACCAATAAATACTTGACAGAAACTCATCTCCTCCATATCAGCCAATGGTTTGTGTATGTAGTAATCATGCTGGCATCACCCATAGCAACAAGGTCAGCCCTGCACCTTACTCTTAATTCAAGATGTTTCTCTATTTCTTACAAAAAGTTAATCTCAGCAGTTTAGTGAATAGAGACAAATCGTAACCTAAAACTATTACTGCTATTAGGACAACTCTTAATGGTAAGATAAAATGTTTTGTGAATTTACGCTTCCTGGCATCCTAGGGATGAGTCTTTGAATATCTTGTTGCTGTACGTTGATCATCTTATCAGTACCTGCAGTGAAGTCTTACAATGCAGGGACGTTTAGAAAAATCTAATGACTCATGAAGGCCAGTGTTATTGTTTTGGTCTCTATGGCAACACTGTTATTGTTTTTACACCACCAGCACAGGGCAAAGTGTTGGACTCATCAAGGACAGTGGGAGACTTATTGTGTGTGTGTGTGTGTGTGTGTGTGTGTGTGTGTGTGTGTGTGTGTGTGTGTGTGTGTGTGTGTGTGTGTGTGTGTGTGTGTGTGTGTGTGTGTGTGTGTGTGTGTGTGTGTGTGTGTGTGTGCGTGCGTGTGCGTGTGTGTGTGTGCACGCATTTGTTTAAGCTTGACAGACTGAAACTCTGATAAAGCACAAGACTGAGACATTGTTCTGTGTGTTTACTTCAAAGCAAAAGTAAAGGGAGTGTGCTATCTGTGGCAGATCTACTTGGTTTATTTAGAGTTACTCAAGGTTTAACAAGACAAAATTTTGTGAAATCAAAATTTACAATGTTTATTTTGCTAGCGCACATTGTTATTCTTTTGGTAGAAAATTAATCAGAACGATCAATGAAAGAATCAATGCAATTTGCTTCCATTAGGAGTGGCGGTCCTTCTTTGTTGTCGTCAGTTTGACAGCTTCAGCCACAATATTCTTAACCAGATCAGATTTGAGGGATACGTTTAGTTTATATTAAGCTAAGGCTTACAATTAGAGTTATGTGCTTTAAACTCATTGTTATCCAACTAATAATCCCATCTGAGTTAGGGAATTATTTACAGTCAGGGTTAATGATGTTCCAGGGCCAACATAGATGTTAAATCTAGGATCTAGGATTTTTTTTGCTTGGCAAAATCATACCCACCCATAAAGGTTTAAATCCACATGAGGGAGAATAAATAATGAGGCAGTTTTTAATTTTGGGGTCAACTTTCTCTTTATCCCTTAAAAACACGCATGCTGAAATTTTTCCAGCTTGTCCTTTTAAAGCACTTTCATAGTGATAGACACATTAGATTGGTTTATTTTATAAAGTGAGCACCCAGGTAGTTAAATATGTCAGAATTAAAATCAAGAATTAGAACCTGCAACCTCTATCACTGGCTCTGTTTACACCTGGTATAAAGATGCATCGGTCTGTGGTGCACTTTCCCCCTGCTTTCCTCTTTTAATAAACTAAACAGACTTCTGGAAGACTAATTAGTTTGCATAGACTAAATGATCCCCCCTGCCTCCAGCCATTTTTCCTGTATTGTCTAATTTTAGCCAAGTAAAATAAAGCATTTCATTTGCCTGTAGTCTAAACAACAATTTGGACACACACAGGGGTAGAGTGGTATATCTGTTCAGATGTAATCAGTACAGTAAGGGCTATTTTGGTTTTGCTAGCACTATAAATGGGTTGTTTTTAAGTTCGCAGGAACTTCCTTCTGCTCTCTCATAGATTTATTTGTTTTCATTCCTTTCCACAAGCGAAGATAATCTTTTTCTACGACTTCTTTGTAACTCGCTCATGTTTCCCCTTTATGTATTTTCACTTCATGATGTATTTCTCTGAAAGAGATCTATGATTTTTGTTCGGCTCCTTTCAAGAGGGAAGCGATGAGATTCCTATCAATATGCCCTGTTGACAAAATAAATGTTTTTGCGATTATGCAGATGTTGTATTGTGGAGACACAGAGGTTCACTTTGGTGCACAAACAGGCCTGAAGTTGAGCAATTGCTTTTGAAACTGAGAGCCGAGAAATCAGGTCACAGCATCCCGACTCTATTCTCTAGAATAGGGAGCGAAGCCCTCTTTGCACACAGGCCAAAATCCCTTCGGATGAAATTACATCCCCTTAACCTTACAGGTGGGAATATTTCTATTAAAGCCACTGTTGTGTTGAAAGTTTAAGTATATGTCTTGTCTGAGGGGATTTGTGTTATGATGTAACTGATGACATTATATAACCGTGTCCCATATATGAGAGATGCATGCATGTAAGGACAAACTTGTTCACGATCGAATGATCTTTTGGTCCCACTTTATTTAAAGTGGCCTTAACGACTACACTACTGGACAAAAGTCTTGTAACATATCCAAGTTTTAGGAAGAACAAATAATAACTTGACTTCTAGTTGATTGTTTGGTATCAAAAGTGGCTAATATGAAAGGCAAAGGCCTCTAGATTACGCTTATTTATCCAAATTAAATATGATCATGCCATAATTTTTAATTATTTAATTAGGACAGTAAGGTCTGACTTTGCTTAGACAAAAGTCTTGTCACTTAACAGGAATAATATACACTATAGAATATAAAGTCATGGTGCAGTGGAAAAAGAATGAATATTGTGTATGACTCCCATGAGCTTGAAGGACTGCATCCATACATCTCTGCAATGACTGAAATAACTTAATAAAGTCATCTGGAATGGCAGAGAAAGCATTCTTGCAGGACTCCCACAGTTCATCAAGATTCTTTGGATCTTCATCTTCAATGCCTCCTTCTTCATCTTAGCTCAGACATGCTCAATAATGTTCATGTGTGGTGACTAGGCTGGCCAATCCTGGAGCGCCTTGATCTTCTTTACTTTCAGGACTTTGATGTAGAGGTTGAAGTATGAGATGGAGCTCTATCTGTTGAAGAATCTGCCCTTTCCTGTGGTTTGTATTGTAATGGGCAGCACAAGTGTCTTGATACCTCAGGCTGTTGATGTTGCCATCCACTCTGCAGATTTCTTTTATGCCCCCACACTAAATATAACCCCAAACCATGGTTTTTCCTTCACCAAACTTGACTGATTTCTATGAGAATCTTCATGCGAGTTCCAATATGTCTTCTATAGTATTTGTAATGATTAGAAAGCAGTTCAACAGATGATTAATCTGAAAAATCTACCTTCCACTTTTCCAAATGATCAACTAGAAGTCAAGTTATTATTTGTTGCTTTTACAGCTGGTATCGATGACAAGACTTTTATCAGGTAGTGTATGTACTTGCATCAAAAATGAATACAATGTACTTACTGTGTTCATATTGTATTGCAGAACACTACTTGTGCTCTTGAGGGTGGAATTACGGGTAGGGTTATTAACAGGTTTGGAGGTTTGGGTTGGTTTAAGAAGGTGTAAGGGATGGTCAGCAGTGGAATTAAAGATGTATTTACAAAAAAATAATTACAGATGTAATTACATGCATGTATTTAATCAATCATAAGTACAATGTAAAAGCATGCATTTACACATAAGTACACTGTAACAAGTGATCAATTTAAGTGTGAGTACATATTAGTTAAGGCCACTTAATATAAAAAGGGACTTGATTTTTTTTTTGGTAAATTAAATTATAAATAGCTTTAACATAATAAATTGTTATCTATTATTTTATCAATTATTAAGTAAAAAAAATAAGCTACAAATATAAAACAAATCTAATACAAAACTTTTTACCTATCGAGAACAACTTTATATCTACTATTTTGTGTTCTTGACAAAAAATAAAAGTATAGTTTGTCCTTATAAAAAGACCATATATGGAATATAATTAGCAGAAAATGACCATTTATATCTGTAAACTAGTAAAACCGTTTTAGTCCTTATATAGCATCTTGTTAGAAACTTGACAGTCTCCTCAAGTATTAATAACCAAAAGCTTTTTAAACTCGTAAATCGATACCAGAATGGCGAACAAGCTTTCCAGGTCTACAAAATGAGGTCATGACAGAAACGGCTCCATCGCCGCTTTCATATCTGCCTATTTGACACTTTGAAAAATAACAGTTTGTGTCTGGCATCGCATTATGGATCATAAAATGGACAGAAAACACCTCTCTTGTATACTAGATAACTATATTAGAGACAGAATCTCAATTGGCGGAAACTTACAGCTAAAGCTGAAGACTCAGAGCTGAGAGTGTGTTTACACTGTTGGAGGAAAACCAGCAGCAAATTTGTGACTGTTTTAATATTATAGTGTAATCAAATGTATAATAGCCGTATTTCAGTGTAGCCAAAAAATTATCTTTGCTTTTTATTGCTTGGAGACAGAAATTCCTCGAGCCCTTGTTTTATACAGACTTTCAGCAAAAGTATTAAGGCTAAATTATAAAACAGTATGCAATAATACCATGTTGAGTGTAAATAAGAGTACGACTGGCCTAACCATAAGCACTTTCTTATTCATTTATGCATTTGTTTACCTTTTTTGAGCACTTTTAAAGAAAATTAATGGTTTTCTGTTGTGCTGGTGTGATGAGAAAGAGCAAAAGACAAAATCTGACAGAGGGTTGAATTTAATTATCATGTCAAACGTTATCATGCATCTTAATGCATCACTAGAGTTAATAGACAGGTATCATTGTATATTATATAGTCCTATGTGGGCTTTGGTGGGCGGAGTCAATCCAAATAGGCCTGTCTCTGATACCGGCCACCAAAGGTACAATCAAAATTACAAATGACACTCTATTAAAGGCAACTATATCTTTAAAATGTTACTGTAAAGATTGCATATTTTCCGAGATTTATTATTTTTTTTTTTTACTTTTTAAAATAAATTATATATTAAATTATGATTTACAAAAAATTGCAACAGAGTGTGATGTCATATTAGAGCCTCTGCAGCATCCGCGGAAAATATAGCATTCATTAGATCAGGGGTGCCCAAATTTTTTATTATAAGGGGCCAAAAACCAAACTCTTGAGGCTAGTGGGCAGAAGGTAAATATAGCTGCCATGAGCAATTTCCTAATTTATTTAATACTATTTAAAAACAACTATAAAACATTCTTTTACATATTAACTACTATAATATAATTTTTTTTACATTTTAAAATGAATTTATTACAGTAAAAACAAAAACAGTCCATTTATAACCAAATGGAGACACTAGTTTTTGCCTTTATTTGCTCACTGATGTTTTCTGCATAGTCCTCTATTTGTCGATGGACATTATTTATCATTTTAAAAACTCACATTTAATTGAAACATTTAATTTCTGTTTGCTTTTTTGTAGCTCAGCAATTAAACCCCCAACCCTCTCCATCATTCTGAGTCTCTTTTCAGATAGGATGGTGGCCAAATTGAAGGTTACAATAAGCCAACTTTGTCCCGCGGGCCCTACCTTGGGCATCTCTGCATTACATTATTGAAATGTTTTTTTTACACTATGGAAAAAACTATTGATTTTACAAATGTTTGCATTGTTTAAAAAAAATTTTTTTTTTTTTTACATTGTTTAACATGCTATTAATTCTTCATTTTGAGCAATACAGTCATGCAAAGTAACACTTTGGTACATAATTAATCATTGATACAAACATGACAATTTTTTTTCAAAAGAAATTTGTGTCCAGACTTTGGTTTGACTGCAGCTTAGGGTTGTGTTCACTTCAGTGTTAATTTCGTTGATGAAAAATTTTCGTCATCAAGTTTCTACCGACGAAAACGAAATAAAGTGATGACGACAACTATAATAAAAATATACTGACATTTTCGTTGACTAATAAAAACGAGATGAGAATGTGATTGAGGGACGTATTTTGGTAAAAATCAAGTCAGAAGTAATCTTAGTGTGTGATGTGTAACGCACATATTGAAAAGTAACTGGTCCACAGTAGACCCGGGATGTGTCTACTTATTTAATCAGTGCTATTGCTAAGCACCATGTCTTGTAACACCAACTACAACAAATAATGAGTGGTATAGATTGACAATGCAAAGTAGACTTAAACTTTTTTAACCCCTTAAAGATTTAATGGCTTAAAACTGTTCAACAAACTGGCTAAAAAGACTAGTAGTTTAACACGTTAAAATAAACGGTTTGCTAAATTAATGCACAATCCTGCATTTTCAAACAGCTACTGTTCTTACATGTGTGGATTGATTACCAATGCATAGTTTTACAATTTACTTATGATATAAGTAAGCAATGCATATCTAATTTTTGGTCTTTCATGGAAAAGCTATATTCTATATTTTAGGATAAGTTTTAATATTTTAATTAAATTAGACTTAAATTCAACCAAATATATTTAAGTCAAATACATCTAATTTAAGGTTAAGTCTACTAAAATCGTATAAAATCTTATATAAAATGATTCAGAAGACTAAAATATGACTAAAACCAAAATGATTCAGAAGACTAAAATGTGACTAAAATTAAAATGGATTTTTAGTCAAAAGACTAAGACTAAAACTAAATCAAAATGTGCTGTTAAAATTAACACTGGTTCACTTGGCAGGTTTGGTTTGATTGAAATGAACTAGTATCATTGCTTAGAGTGGTTTATTTGATTAAGTGCTTCAATCCTGCAGTCTGAATTAAACAAGTGTGTCGAGAGCATTGAAATTATGGATCTCCGTCCACTTCCAAACTAGCTGAAATATGAACAGAAAAAAGGCATTAAAGAAGTACACTTTGTAACATGATGCAACAAAAAAGGACTGAATGTTCACCAACAGTGCTGGCTAGATCACTTTTAAATTGCAAAAATTACAAATGATTGCAGATTACGTAATCTAAATTGTTACTAATTGCAATGTTTATTATGTAACTAACACCTTTTACGTAATATAATCTGACTGACTGGATTTTTAATGACATCCAAGATTATGTTTGACAGTAGTTTATCACATCAGTTACTATTGTTTGATTACTTTGCACCATATTTGGCTAAAATACAAAGAAAGAAAGTGCATTACATTCTTTGTACTCAACAACATGTAGTTGTACACAACATTGCTTCAGGTTTGCCAAATTGCAGGTTTGTTGGTGGATATGATGATTAACTCAGTCATAACAATGTAAATAATATCATTTAAACAAAAAGCACTTGAACACTCCAAAAAGATTTGTTTTCCTGGATCAGAGTTTTTATTGATATATTAGTTTCGGGGAAGAAGTAACTTCAAAATCGGAGTTTGGATCGATAAACTTGTTTCTGTGTTCCATGAAACAATAATCACCATGTGCCACTGACATTCCAGTGACATTCTACCACTAATCTTCCTGGCTGCCTGATTCATATGCTGGAATGTTCCAAAATCTGATCATAATCAAAAAATCTTAAAGGATTTTATTGGCTTTTTGCTTTGTTTTCTTCATGTATCTTAAGCTCCTTTGACACAATCTATATTGTAAAAAAGCGCTATAGAAATAAAGATGACTTAAGATGACTTTAAATGACCAAAGTCTTCCTGAAAAAATCATACAATCTATTTAATCTGACATGTATTCAATCAAATTGTACAAATAAAAACATATCAAAATCTGGGGTCACGACAGTGGAATGAACCGCTAGTTTATCCAGCATATGTTTTACACAGCGGATGCCCTTCCAGCTGCAACCCATCACTGGGAAACACCCATTTACACTCGTTCACACACTTATACTACAGACAATTTTAGCATACCTAATTCAATTGGATGCCAAAATAACGTTGTCCTTAGACGCTGGCTAGACGACCTAAATCTAACCTAATATTAACGTCTTGACATTGTGTGCCTGCTGGGTACAGGCATCAGAAACACATCCTCTTGCAAGAGATCTTTATTTGCGTGTGAAATCATTGACTCCTTTACAAATTTTATAACCTCTGGTAGTTTTCAAATAGCGCATGTATCATGCACATACCATTGTTTTGAATGTTAGGTAGGTTCTGTCTCAAAAAAATACATGAAGACAGTGTAAATGCTAAGCCAAACTGGTGTAAATCTTTTTTTTATACTTAAAATAATTCGGTAAATAACTAAACTCTCTCTTTATGAATATCCCCTATATAAATCATTTTAAAGCCCAAAAGTCACATCACATGATCCTACGTGCTAAAAGTCAACAAACATGTTTTTCCCCAGAACGGCACAGATGGAAAACAGAGGCTCTGCAGACTGTTTTGGCTGCTGTGTTCACATCTGAAGGTTGTTGAGAAGGTCTCTGTCGTGTTGTTTTAAAGCGGGAGCACATTGTTTTTGTAGGAGCACTGAGGAGCGGTTAGATAACAGGCGCTTCTGCTGTGTTTTACTCTTCGCTGTATGCTACTGTGCGGACAGATGCTCAAGTGTTTAGCCAAACAGTTTGTACGTTTGGGCACGTGTGCAAATAGAAGCTGGTGAAGGTGTTACGCAACAGCATTCAAGAGTTATGCTCTGATTAATCTGCTAACTATATCCAGATTTGCTCTGTTTTTCAGAGCTCTCACTGTCTTTTGTGGTGATTCGCTCACTCTCCGTGTCTCTTTTTCTGTGTGCCGGTCTTTGTTTGTCTTTTGTCTGGTGTCAGTGTGAGGTGAAATTGGAGATTATATGTGACTGGCTGACTCAACAGGTGAGTAAGGCAGATTTGTGCTTGGAGCAATGGCAGAGCTCCAGAGAGGGGAACCTTTCACACGCAAGCCCTGCATCACAGCACTATATGCAAAACACTCCATATAAAGCTCCATTGTTGGCTTTACTAGTTACAACTTTCAACATTGATGAAATCGCTGCATTTCAAGAAAGGTTTCAAAGACTGAGATGGTCTTTACTCAACAAAAAGTGACTAGGAAAACCCCATTTTAGATTATTTAATTTAAAGGGTATATGTGCTCATTGATCATAGTACTTTTAGACCATTTTTTGATAATAAGATGTCTTCCTAGCGGGCGCTATTATTTCAAAACTACATCAAAAAATTTGGCAAAAACATGTCATTTTGACCACAAGGTAATTAATTGAAATCAGATCGATTTGCATTTTTGACATGAAATTGACATCTATCAGTGGCATCAAAAAAAGTAACGTATTGTTTTTGACGACAATATCAGATGTCAGTTTGTTGTCGCTTTGACATCAAGGTAGTTTAAATGAATTGCAGGGATGCAAATCAGTATAAATTTGGAATTTGGAATTGAAGCTTTCACATTAATAAAAGGTGTCTTTCGCTATTATAGATTTTGTGCCATTAATTTCTCTCGCGAGTGCCATTCGCGCCTGCTGTTCTCACGTGAATCCACTACAGGCCACTGTCGACTGACTGATTAACTGACTGACCAACCGACCAATCCTCCCACCCTCCCCCTTCCCTAAACCCCACCAATAGTGTTTTAAAAAGCACCGATTGACTCACCCACTCCTTCCCTAAACCCAACCACAGTGTTTTAAAACGCAATCCAGAAAAAGAAAAGCCTGATTTTTACCATGCTTTCAGGTTTTATCACATTTCCACCGTTATTTACTTGTTTAATTTGTTTTTTAGCTTTTGTTTTGTTCTTTGCCGGACTCTAATCCTGTTGTGGCGGTTAACTCCATGCTGTGTTTCAAGTCCGCCGACATACATGTCGAGCTACCAGACAAACTGTAACACCTCTTCCAACTGGGCCAGGGCCGGCCAAGTGAACCGTGCCTGAGCCCGATTCAGAGCACTCACACTTCTCAAACAATCTAGGAAACAGTCCTGGGCACGGTTTGGTTAGCGTAGTGTGAGTAGGCCCTTACAATGATGACCTGGCCAAGAAGCAACATAAAAAGCAGATACAAAGCAGCAGGGACACAATACAATAACAATTACAAAAAGGCAGATAAAAACATATAAATCCAAGGAAAAACTAAAAACAAGCACAGCGATCTTGTACTATTAACTGGATTGAATTTTTAAAGAATGATAGTGGAATAAGAGTGTTGAGCTTAAAAATCTGCTGCAGATTATTCCAAGCATAAAACTGAAAAGAGTAGCGACCAAATGAAGTGCTAACTTTGGGTATACAAAGGTTAATAAAACTACTAGAGCTGATTTTGTCGCAGAGAAATTGTGTCGACACAATTTGTCAACATGATTGAAGAGAAGGCCAATTCAATAAAAAATTCAGTTGTGAGTGATTAGCATTAATTGGCGTATTTTCATTCTTAGTTTGTGTTAGCAAATACAATACCAAACGTTAACTAATGGAAACTTAATGTGTAGTGTGACCAACATATCAGGATCATTTTATACCCTAAAATAACAACTTTTAGTTCTGATATTATCAATGCATAAATAAATGCATCTTCATATTAAAATTTGATTTAAAAGTACCATTAAACATCGTGGTCTCGCTTTATTTTAAGGTACATTTCTCACTAATAATCCAATAATTAATTTGCTGCTTATTGATAGTTGTTAATGTAGTAGTTGGGTTTAGGTATTAGGTAGATTTAGGGATACAGAATAAGGTCATGCAGAATATACAATTTATAAGAACTAATAGATAGCCAATATCTTAAAATAGCATAATAAGATACTAGTTAATAGTGAGAATTGGGACTTTATTGATAAAGTGTTAACATATTTGTATGCAAAGACACTATTAATTGATCAAAAGTTACAGTAAAGACATTCAAAATAAATAAATCACACGAAAAAATAGCAAATATTCATTTTAAATCAAAATACTTAAGAATATTACAGTATTGTTGTCATTTTAATTAAAACAACGCATCCTTGTGAACATTTAATTACTGATCTGTACTCTTTTAACCTCTCAGCGCTCCACTGTCTGTCCTGCTTGATAACCTGATAAGTTCTGTCTCTATCAGTTTGCTTTGAGCGTCTCTGTGCTCTTTGACCGGTCTTGCAGCTCTGTTGTAGTCACTGATTCAGGGACTGGAGAATTAGGAATCTAATCTGCCTTCTCAGCAAAGCACTATGGGAGTTTTGTGCTGTCGGCCGAATCAGCTCATAACAGATGACTGTGCAGTTCGGCACACTGACCACTGCCGTAAACACACACAACCCTCACTTTCACCACACTGACAACTGACAGAATCCTGTTTCTCTCACAGGAGTTGTGCTGGATTCGTATCATAGAACCGTAGATAACAAATCAGATGGCATACTTTAAACACTACACCTTTGATTTGTGGAAATAACAGTGCTGTCACTCTGCTAAGTGATTCAGCTAAGTGATTAGTTGAGTTTACTTTTGAAAAGTGAGTAAACCTGTTGCTTTTGTTGCGATTTGTTGACTTAGCTTTTAAAAAGTGAGTGAACCCACTGCTTTTAATGCGATTAGTTGAATTTATTTCAAAAGTGTGTTAACCAGTTGCTTTTTAATGCGATTAGTTGGCTTACTTAGTGAGTAAACATGTTGCTTTTGATGCAAATAACTACTTTACTTTAAAAAGTGAGTAAGCCTGTTGTTTTTTAAGAGAACCTATTATGAAAAAAAAAATCACTTTTATGTGTTTAAACAGTTGTGGAGAAACAGTCTGTGAAATTGTCCAGCCTTTAATGGGGAACAAATGATTAATATATATTTTTTTAAATATTCACACTTCATAAAAACAGTCTGCAGGAACACTTTGATTGACGTTCTCTCTTTGTGCATGTCATCAGAGGGGAAAAACCCTGACTATAAAGCTGCCTTTCTACTGCACATGACAAGCCTTTCCACTGCACATGACCGGAAGTCATTAATTTCCAATGGAGAGTAGCCCGGGAGCTGCATGGAGTTCCTATCATCTCCATATGTGGAACAATTGCGATTCAATTAGAGCTGCGGATTCATTGAAACTCCTGCGACTAGACCGTATGCGACCTGCCAACCGGATGTGATGTATTCCAGTATTGTCCAAACAGGTTTGTGCGCGCAAGATGAGAAATACTAGTTTAGTTTGTTAGTTTATATTAAAGTCTATATTTAAAAAAAAAACATTTCTATTTATAAATGAGTGATAAAAATATAATTTTTTGTATGTTGTCTCCACGTTCCCTCCAAAATATTTTTTATGAGTTGCTCATTCATTCATTCATTCATTCAACCATGGTGAATGCACAGAGAATAAAGGCTGTTTTTGCACTTCATTTCGGACGACACCGTGAGAATCAACTTCTCTCCCATGGTGCACGACAAAACGGAAAATTCTGTGCGACTGCCACAATGGGGCGTATTCCGACAGTCGTGTCCAAATGTCATGTGCAGTGGAAAGGCGGCTTTCCCTCATTAGCATAGACAGCCCTAGCAGCCACTATGCTGACACACAGGCATCTGTAGCTCCACCCTCTTTTGAAAAGAGGGCTGGGAGCACAATCTCATTTGAATTTAAAGCAACAGTCACCAAAACAGCACAGCATCCATCAAAGCCTAAAAATAAGCTTAGAGAACATTATTTGTAATAAACTGATACTTCACATACAAGCTAGGGATAACTAACTTATTTTATATCTTCTAAAAAGGGACATGATAGGTCCCCTTTAAAGCAATAAGGTGACCCATTCCCATAAAATTACGTACACTTGGTGCATACAAATTTTACAACAAGTTGCAACAGGTTTATTTTACTTTTAAGTACTAATCACTTTTTACATTGTGGCTGTCCCCATGGGGCAAATGCTGAAAGTTCACTCGTTCACTAGAGAACATTCAACATATTGCACTACATAGGGGATGAGAAGTAATGTTTGGACACAGGTCTTGTTAACTAAATCGCTGTTCTCAAGGAACAAAATCTCAGGTGTCATTAATCCACTTAATGCAGTATGCTAGGAATGAGGAAAAGGAGCCTGAAATTTGAAAAGGATTATTCGTGCATGAATAACTATAGATGCATGAATAACAATCACTGTTTATAAATTGTGGTAATCAAACACTTGTATTTGTTGTGGCTGGTCACCTGACAACTGACAAAAATGCTGTTGGGCTAGTGGCCTCCAAGAGATTCAGACCCCCGCTTTGTCTCTTTGTTTAGTTTATAAATGCATAGAGTTGATTTTTAAATCTAGAAGAGGTTTTCAGATTGGCTTGGCTTTGGCTTGTTCTGATTGAGAAAGTTGTGTCATAATGTAGGAAGTTCTACTTTTGATTAATTATGTCATTAGACATCTAGAATTAAGGCAACAAAACTAACACCAATAACCAATAACACCAAAGATATTTTCACTAAATGAGAACATTTAAAACTAATATATTTTTCATTGGTCAAACAAAAGCTAGAAAGGATACAGCCATTGTAATTTAAATGTCAAGACTTCCAATATCATTCAGTTCCATTCATTTTTAGCCCTACAAAAAAGCTTATGTTACAAACTGTGATTTTTTTTATCACATTATTTTAATGTCTTGTCATAAACACACTGGCTTGTGGAGCTGCTTGGCTGTTTAAATTATTCCATTTATTCAATATAATTGTATCTCATATATCTGCAAATGAATCAGACGTCTAAAACAGCAGATTAGAGCTTTTCTCCGCATTGCAAAATAAGACAGATTGATTAAACTAGTGCTGAATTTTGAAACTTGAAGTTTTAAGTTTTAATTAATTAATCTAAAAATGAAAATACTTACCCTTCACTTGTTTCAAACCTCTTTGAGTTTCTTTCTCTATTGAGAGAAGAACATATTTAGAAACGAGTAACTACCAGTGACTTCCATAGTATTTGTTTTTCTTACTATTGATGTGAGTGGCCAAGCTTTTCAACATTCTTCAGAGAATATCGTCTTATTTTTTGTTCATCAGAACAATGAAACATAATGCTTTTGGGATGAATAAATGTTATACATTTTTTCTTTAGGGTGAACTATCGCTTTAAACCAGTGCTGCTCTGTAAAATTTGACTCCTGAAGTTTTATGTTAAAGTTATAAATTTCTATTTAGATTTATTTAAATTAAATAGTTTAAGTATAATCCAAAAGCCTAGAGGGAGATACTCAACATGTTTAGAAACATCTGTTGTTAGGGTGGAGGTAAAACATGAGATGTTAGATAAAGAGAAGATGGAAATGTCCATGTTCCATTGAAAGAAAGAGAGAGAGAGAGAGAGATGAGCACCTGCTGACATGACAGAGATTTGTTCAGTCTTGTCTGTGTTTGTGCTGTGGTCGGGTCGGGAACACATCATTTGAGCTTCAGGACTGATTTTTCTCTCTTTGATGTTTTCAGTGAGGGAGATTGAGAGTGCTGGCCTGGAAAAGGCCTCTTGTGTAACACTTTTAGATCCTCACAGCTGACTTTAAAGAAAAAACAGACTCAAGTCCAACTTTATTTGCAGTACGTATCTTAAAACAACATGAATGTTGACAATAATCAGTAAGGAGAAAGACAATAATTGATCCAAATGAGTTAAACTAATATCCAAAAGGATCTGTACAAAAATAAAGCCTAAAGTTTGCATAAGCAAAAGAGAAAAGATATGTTTGATATTTCCTTTAAGATGCGTAGTGTAGGAGAAGCTCTGGTTTAGTTTTGGAGCATACACAGTAAAAAAAAAAAAAACATCTGTTAATTAACAGTTTCTGTATTTTGTGACTCTTTTTTTTGTGCTTTCCATTTTTTTAAAGTTGCGAATTGCCCCTGAATTGCATTATGGGGCCTTTTCCTCTGCTCTGTCAACATTTGATGTTGTAAAATTCAACTTTACACTGTTAACAATTTTTGTAAGTTATGCAGTATTTAACTGTGTTATGAACTGAACTTTACTGTAGGACATTGACGTGACATGTTACTGTATTTTAAAGTTACGTTGAGAAAATTGCTGTATTTTACAGGAAAGATACACAATACTGCAAATGCATATACAGCAAGATAAATGGTGCTGTAAGTGTAAATACAGTACTGCTGCTGTCATTGATTTACAGTAAGTTACTAGCAAACTTCTGCCTGTAAGTTACTGTAGCTTCTACAGAAAATTGTTTACCGTGTACAGTTTAACAAAGTGACTTTTGTTGATATTTTAGTAGTTTAGTAGTATGATAATATGTATAAGAAATAATATGTAGAGAAATAAGTCTATAAAATAGCAGAAAAAGTACTGGCAGCCTATTACAAGGTTTTTGTACAGTAATATACAACACCAGCGCAGACAAAACATCACTTTTAACTATTAGAAATGTTAATAAAAGTCAGTTTTTTGAGCTTTTTAAAGTTAAAAGTTGTTGGAAGAAAAATCAAGGTCATATAATGCAATTCCAAATCATAAATAAACATTAAAATATAAACAATAAATCACAAAATATGTAAATCTGCTAATTTACCAATATTTTTTGCAGTGTATTCTAAAAAAGATCACTCATCTTATGTTTTCAAGCGAGATTTTGCAACATTTAACCAGAGGCTGATGTCTAGGTAGTTGGAAAAAAATTCCCTGACTTGTGCAAAACTGACTTTCTCTTCATTTTTCTGTATTTTGTGAGCCCTCTGGGTCTTGAGAAGAGACAGATTGGAGTCGGTGGACGCTGAGGTCAGTGGAAAACAATAGTGCCGGGTCTTCATCACTGTCTGAAGCTCAAAATCTGTTTAAACAGGAAGCCCCGATGACTCTCTCACAGGGAAAACAGACCCCCAGCGATTTGTGTGTTTGATTTGGACTGTGTTCAGTCGACTCTGTCCGGCTCCACCCGTCCCTCAGTCCTGCTCCTCACACACAATTACAGCCTCAATCACTACTAGTCTAAATCTGACTTTTTATCTTGGAGTTTCAGGAAAACACACTGTTGAGGGCTATTTTTGGTGTCTGGTGTTTGAGAAATGGGTGGTCTGGTGATGATGGTAGTTTCAGTTGAATCATTTTGGTCTGTTTTAGGGTGGATTTTTTTCCTTTTAGGAGGAGCAGAATGTCTGTTCATGAGGTGATTTTATCAGCCCTCCTTCTGCTCTTATATAACCATGACACTGACACTACTATACAGAGAGATATACATGTGAGAACTTTAACTTATTTTATAGAGCTGAGAAAAATAAATCGCAACATACTCAATTTTAATCAATATTATTGATGGGAGTAAATGAGATATCCATAAAATATCATGCAACATTGGATAACACTTTAGTTGGCACAACTCCCACTGTTAACTACTTACTACCTTCCTTTAATATGCTAATTATTTGTAGTACTTATAAAATATGATCTTGTTTGTTCATGTTCCTTTGGCTTAGTCCCTGATTTATTAGGGGTCGCCCCAGCGGCCGCCATTGATCTTGTTCTAAACCTCTAATCCTATACCTGATACCAAAACCCAACAACTACCTTACTTTTATTATGCAGTTCATTAGTACTTTGAAGTTATAACCTTGGTTAATAGTTTGTTAAAGGTGTGTATTTTACATTTAACATAGTGTTACTGAAAATTGAAGTGTCATGAAAGGTTGCAATTAATGTGAATATTTAGTATGCAATGTTCACAAATGTTTCTGATCTCATTAGATCTTATTCTACATCTCTCATCTCTACTAGTAAGGTAGCTGGGTTTTGGTATCGGTATGGTATTATGCAGAAACTTAGTACTTTGAACTAATAGCCTTAGTTAATGGCTTGCTAATAGCGGGAATTATACATTAAAATAATGTTACTGAAAACTGAAGTATGATGGGAAATAACACATTTTGTAGATCAGTACAGTCCACTATTAATCTCATCATATGAGGAAATAATGTTGCAATCAATGTGAATATTTAGTATGAAATCTTTACAAATGGGGCAAGGCAGAGGTGCAGTAGGTAGTGCTGACGCCTCTCACAGAAGGTCGCTGAGTCGCTGGTTCGAACCTCGGCTCAGTTGGTGTTTCTGTGTGGAGTTTGCATGTTCTCCCTGCCTTCGCGTGGGTTTCCTCCGGGTGCTCCGGTTTCCCCCACAGTCCAAAGACATGCGGTACAGGTGAATTGGGTAGGCTAAATTGTCTGTAGTGTATGAGTGTGTGAATGTGTGTGTGGATGTTTCCCAGAGATGGGTTGCGGCTGGAAGGGCATCCGCTGCATAAAAACTTGCTGGATGAGTTGGCGGTCATTCCGCTGTGGCGACCCCGGATTAATAAAGGGACTAAGCCGACAAGAAAATGAATGAATGTTTACAAATGGCTCTGATTTATTCTCAGTCCAATTGTTTTTACTTAATGCAGAACAGTTCCTCTGTATTATTAAATGAATATAATGTACTGTAGGCCTATTTGTGACACTGGACCACAAGATCAATCATAAGTGCCAATTTAAAAAAAAAATAGAGATTTATACTTTACCTGTGGAATAAATCTATAATGAAATAAATATTTGGACATCTGGAATCTGACGATTCAAATCAATTAAATAATCAAATCAATAAATTAATGAGAGAATCGTTTTTTAAGGTTTAAAAATGATGCTTAATTTAATACTTGATCTTCATTATGCTAATTATGCTCTTAGCAGAACTTCAAGTCTGAAAACTGGACTTACACAGTTTCAATTTACTACAACTTCTGTTAAACCGCTTTGACACAATCTACTATGTAAAAGTGCAATATAAATAAATATTAATCGAAAAAAAAAAAG
Organism: Danio rerio; assembly: GCF_052040795.2. Taxonomy (NCBI): domain Eukaryota; kingdom Metazoa; phylum Chordata; class Actinopteri; order Cypriniformes; family Danionidae; genus Danio; species Danio rerio. The sequence goes on from NC_141024.2 coordinate 12,105,180, forward strand.
CTAATCAAAAATTACATTTTGTGAAGTTTTATAAAGAAATTTGAAGAGGATTACACACTACAATTGACCAGCTGGTCTCACATCAAACAATCATATGATCAACCAGACAATTTCAAGCTTACATAAATAACCCGTTTTCTTTGGCCCTCTCATCTTTGTTTTTAAAGAATTCCCCCATCCACCCCATCTCCTTCTCTTTCCTTTCTATACTAGAGGAGCTCTCGAGACCCACCAGAGCTTGGACCCTCTTCTATACTAACTAACCTGGAGGGAGCCCTGGGCTCAAGCATTTGAATCTCAGGCCTAAACCTGCAATTAGTATCAAGCATTAACTTAGTGTGAACTCTTGAAAATGTATCAATGATAAGAAAATTATTTAAAAAAAAAATACAATTCAATTCAAGTGTATTTGTAGAGCGCTTTTCACAATGATTATTCTTTCAAAGCTGCTGTAAATTGAATTGAATTGAATAAAGTGCACACTACTGCATTACAATCAAATTAGGAAAGGTTATTGGTATTAGTTACCATAACTTTATTAGCTACAAATAGTTTTAATTTTTAACTGTTCAAGTTATTATATATAAACATAGATAACCAGCAGATGTATATTATATAGATGATGTCCATGTGTAGATGTTCAATGCAATGTGTTAAATATATTCATAGAACCTGATCTTTTTAAAGATTTTTTTATCTTTTTGACCCATACAATGTGCACCATGAGACATTTATTGATATTTGGTAGATATATTCTATATACTTAACATTTTTAGTTTTTTTTTTTTTTGTCACAACAACCTGTAGCTGTAACTGAACTGACCTTAAACACATGAAACATAGTTCTTAGTTCATTTTAAAGTTGAACATGACCAAAAATAATCACTTGTGTTTGTGTCTCAGACCAATTTATTGAGCGAGAGGAATCAGCAGACAGTTTAAAAACCAACAACTGAAGTATAAATCAATATTTGTGATGTCTATCTCCTGAGAAAATGAAAGCATCGTATGAACCATAAGTGTTTCTAAGCCAATTAAATCAAGTATTAAATGTTATAAATCTGTGAAGCCTACTGAATTTAAACAAATGGAGAGTTGAAAGTTTAATATTAAACCCGCATTTTAAAAATGAAGGCCAACAACACCTTGTTTTTCTCCAATAAATGTGTTTTTGTTTATTACTCGACGCAGACCCACCAAAAGATAAAGCTCTGCTCATACAAACAGACGCAAACTCTGCACAATCACCAGCAGACGCAATCAAAATCTATGCAATATGTTACATAAGACAAAGGTAGCTTCGAGGATGAGACGAGGGCTACGTGCAGGTTTTTGTTTTTCCAGATGGAACATTCAGCATTCCCATACGGACACAAGGGTTTAGGGTTTATCCTCAGGACTATAACTAACTGTGGATGAGAACACAGCGCGGGCCGAAGGTCAAGCCCAAAACCAAAGCTGCATCTTTAAATTTCTCTAAGCCATCAGGTATTCTTGAAGGAAATGAAAAGTACAGCAGGCTCACGTTGCTTTTGTAATAAACATAATTCTCTCCACTGATGCCAAGGGACATTGCGTTTCATGCAAAAGTGCGCGTTGATGGATTTATTACTAAATTAAAGTCCTTAGTCATGTACAAAGTGATGTCATGCTACTAAATTTACACACTTTCGAGCTGATTTTGTGCAATGGAAAGAGAAGGAACGGCTGAAATGATGAATTGCACCAGCATTGTTGTTTTATTTGCTGTTATCTGACACAGCATTTATTTAAGCAGAGAGATTAAGGTTTAATGTTGGCTTGTTTTGTGTCCGAGTTTTGGCATGAAAAGGGGAAACGGATTATAGGAAGCATTATCTTTTTTTCGAAACAAGTAAACTTGCTAAAAATAAAATAAAATAAAATGAGAAACACTAAAAAATGTAATGACAAAGTCAAGACAACAAATATTTTGATGTTGCTTTAACTCATTTTAAAACGTTAACCGAGTTTCAAGAAATGAATTGTTATAGAAAGCTGAACTTCACTTTTTTAGTCAGTTTGATTGATGTAAGTTGAGATGACTAGAAAAATTCATTTGATTCAACTAAAAAAAATGAAGGCAGCAAGATTTTTTTTAATGAAGACAGTATCGTTTCTGTTTTCAAAATCTTGCAAGTTTCTATATCTGTCAGCTTCAATCAATCCTGTAGTGAAACTTGACTTTCATTTCCATAATGGATACAAATCCAAACCACTGGGATGTTTCCTTTCAGTGTAATCTGTAAGACTTGTAAGACTATTATTGTAAACAAAATAAAAATAAACACACAGTGTATTTAATCACTCAAATATAATCAATAATTGTATATGATTGAATGTACGGTGGCCAAGAGAGTTTAACGAAAGCTATATGCATTTTTAAAACGTGACAGACCTGGCTAGATTATGGTTATTTAGGCTAATAAAATAAAAAGGACAAGGGAATCAGGATATTAAAATAAACAAACAAAAAAACTTACCTTTTAAAGATCACCTACAACTTCTCTGAGCGTCACAGTACTGAACGTCACGGCACAGAAGCGTCCGTCACATTTTAGAGTCCCCTTGGAACATTTCCAATGTGTTCCGTTTTTTTTTGCATGTATTGTAAGAAAATGCAGTGCCAGGACTCGAACCAGCAACTTTTTTTTTCTGTGAGGCCACAGTGCTAACCACTGAGCCATCATGTCGCCATCAACTTTTATCAATAATACAATAAATGCATAACTTGTGCATCATATTCTTGTGCACTGTTTATTTATTGGTTATAGAATTCCATTATATCATGAGTATTACTTCAAATGTAAACTCTAACAGTAGTCAATGCATCTTTCATATTTTAAACATATTTTTCCATAATTATTAAAACTCTTATTATTTGCTATGTAAATGTATAGCTATATGTAGAGATAAATATTCAATTATTTTACTATTTCATACAACCACAACAACAAATTTTATCACACAAATATTGTTGCTATCACTGTCAATGGAATTTCTTTCAATGGCAAATGTTACACTTTTAGTGTATTAAAAATGGTTCCAAAACGTCACACCTACAAAATAAAGTAGACAAACTGATTTTCATCTTCATATATTTTCCTAATCTTGTATCAACAACACCATCATTATGTGCTTCAGTCTTTATGCAAGTTGGTGTATTGGCAGCATATGCACACACATATACTGTAAGCCTGGGCTGTACTGTTCATTGTTATGTAATTGTCTTAAGATGGGAGTACAGTAGGTGTGGTCCTGACACTGACGACAATGTATAATGATAATAACAGTAAGTATCACATAAAGAAAGGTAGTTTCTACAACACAGGAACAAAACAAGTAAAGAGTTAAACTTAGGAAAGTAAGTTAGAGAGAAATCTATCTTGTGTGTTCGTGTGTATATAAAGCTTGACAGATCAGCATAATGAAGAATCTGCTAAATGCATTTTTATACAAGACTTTAGCACAGAAATGAAAGCGATCTATCCTGATGACAGTGTAATATGTGGTAATCACACATGCTGAGAGAGAAGTGAAAAATGGGAGATTCCCTGGAACTGTCGTGACAAACTGACTCACGGTTTGGCCGTAACTCCTGTCAGGAATGGATCCGCTTGCATAAGATGTAAAATTTGTTGTTTAATTGTGGCCGGTAAATAAATCTCAATTTGTGCAACAAGTGAAATTCAGGAACAGATCATATATGAATATCATGCGAATGATAGGAATCTAGATTTGATTGGAGTCGCCGATCTTCTTTGGATCATCTTTTGGTCTTGGATAATGTTGGTGGAGTGATTGACAGATTGTGGTGCATTTGGTTCGCTAACGTGTGAGACCTGTTGTATATTTTAAAAACATTATTGTAATTTATACACATTAAAATGTCACAGCCATATCACCCTGCAGCCCAAGAGTGGTTACTCACTGAAGCTAAGCAGGGCTGAGCCTGGTCAGTACCTGGATGGTAGACCTCATGGGCAAACTAGATTGCTGTTGGAAGTGGTGTTAGTGAGGCCAACCTGCAGTCTGTGCAAGTCCTAATGCCCCAGTACACTGGACACTATACTGTCAGTAAGCATCGTCTTTCGAATGAGATTAAACTGAAGTTCTGACTCTCTGTGGTCATTAAAACTCTTGATTAAAATACACATCATACACAATAAATGCGCTATATAAATACACATTACATTAAAGAAACACTGTAAATTTTTGAAAATAGGCTCATTTTACAACTATCTAGAGTTAAACAGTTGTATTTGACCATTTCTTATTATCTTTCAGCTGATCTCCAGGTCTGGCAGATGCACTTTTAGCTTAGCTAAGCATAAATTATTGAATCGGAATAGACTTTTAGCATAAATAGTGCCTAGCTGTAGCTAGATAGCAGCGCTGCGTAATATCATTGCACTTTTTACAGCCATGGTATGACAGCAAAGTTGCTTGACTATTATGAGAGTATAGTTCCTAGCCATAGCAACCTTTAAAATAGCAACTTTTCATTTTCCATCAGTCTTAGTACTTGATGTAACTGCTAGTGTCGTCACGATACTGAAAATATGGTACCAATCGGTACTAAAATTTTAAAAACGCATAACTGCTGATTATCTGCTGATGAATTGACTGATCTTCGCGGCTTTGAAACAGTCCAGTGTCCCTGTATCTGTGTTTTTCATGTAAATATCAGTGACTTCGAAGACTTTCACCACTTATTGCAGTCATTTCTCATTTCAAGTGATTTAATGTTAGCGGGAAATAGACATTTTTAAAACTTCATTACCTATTGGTACCAAAATTCAGCATCATGACAACACTAGTAACTTCAGAAGAGTCTCACTGAAAATAGGAAAACTATCAAAACATTTTTTGTGATTTTTCATGAGCAAGATGCTAATGGTCTAATCTGATTTAATGGTCTATGCTAAGCTAAGCTAAAAGTGCTCCCGCCAGACCTGAAGACTGGCTAAATGGATTCAACAGTAATAAAACCCTTTTAACTAATTGAACATTGAGCGTACTTCAAAAATAATATAAAATAAATTAAAAAATGGGGTGTTCATTTAAAATAAATAATTATTATTTAAACAATATGATATAGTAAAAGTACATAGTAAATTTTCTGCACATTTTGGGTTTAGTCTCTTCTCCATCATAAATAGTGTTTACCATTAGCCCATAATAAGTTTAATTTGTTTTCATCACTAAAGTGAGCTTTGAGTCAGGTTTCTATCCACAGCGTGCCATCAGTTTCAACATTTTTGCCATTAAGATGGACCTCATTATCATTTCCTCTCATGCATTTCTCCGCATGGATAAAAAGCCTTTTGAGGAAATTTGAATAAGTTTGTTACACCTTAAAGATCAGTGTTGGGGGAAAACAACCTAGCCTATGTGATGAGTTACCTAATCATCAAGTAACTAATAAAGTAACACATTAGTACTTTTTCAGAAATGTAACATTACCTTCCTTTCCCATTCGCTGACTGACTGACTGACTGACTCTCCTTGCGTTGAGTGAAATCAGGAGTAAATACAGAAGTTTTGTGTATGATGTGTACAGATTCAATATCCTTCACTAACCCTAAAGACAAATTTACACCACACAGATAAACCCCAATAAGCAAGTGTGTCCAAGTTTGTTGGATCATTGTGTTGTGTTTTCACCTGACTGAACCAACGTAATCTCACGGCAATTCGTAACTTTTTGATTTAGTGGCTAATTCGTATGAATTCTTACAATCTAATTCGTACAATTTAGTGCGATTTGCTCATCACCCAATGACGGTTTGGTTTAGGGGTGGGGTTAGGTGCCACGCCTGTTTTTTAAAATCTTACAATTTCGTACGACTACAATTAGCCACTAAACTGGCAAAACGTAAAACACTTACGTTTTCTCGTGAGATCAAGCTGGACTGAGCATGTCCAATCGGCATTCAAAAAAACGGAACAGTGTTAAATGATTTTCTAACAAATGGCAAACTCTGATTTAATCTGATCACATTCATATACTTTAATGTATTTAAATATATTTACATTTATATGGCTGTAATGTAGTGATGTGCGCCTTTAGCGGAGCTGCTTCAGAATGACTATTATTGGGAAAAGCTCTATACAAGTAAATTTCATTTGAAGGTTAACACCATTGACTGGGTATTTTTAGATCAGAGATGTTACCATTGCCTAAAAGGCTTCGAAATTATTTAAAACATTGTTTACAATTTATTAATTTTAAATGATTAAATTTCTTCCCCAACTATTGTGAAGGTAAAGTACTGGAGAGTCATCTGCACGTGTATACAAAACACGTGTGCCATCCACATTGGGTCATTGTTGTTGGTTTTTTCATTTGTGTAGCCTTTTGAAAACAATATCATTTACAAGAAATGAGAAGGAGAATAAATGGGATGTTAATCTTTGGCTAGTATTCACATCACTAATGAGAAGTTGACACCAGTTCCCAGCTTTAGATCGGAAGCTGCTGGTTTTGTGTATCTAGGTGTTGTTTTCTGTAGCACCTCTGGGTGGATGAAGTCATGTTCTTTCTACATACCCCATTCAGAGTGTCCCAGAGTGTGCCAAGTAAATGCACGCTAACTTACTGTATGTCAGTCAGTCTTTAACTCCACTACAGATAAGACAAGGCAGTCAACGATAAGATGACTTTTGTGCTGTTCGTCCTACATATGGAGACCTTTTGTTTATGCTAGTGTCTGCAAATGTGTGCAGCTGGCTTTCAGATTGTGTATGACCATCAAATAGTTCACGTGACTCTAATGTGAAGCCAGACTTCATTTATCTCAATGGAAAGCATATTTACACTGTCTGAATTGTTTCCTTGTGTAGGGCTCTAAGAGCCAGTCAGCATATTGAAAGTGGTCATTGTGTGAACAACTAGCTGATTTCAGCTCTAGCGTCTGTCTGTAGTGTAGTAGGAGGAACGTTTCAGTTTCTAGAGAAACTTGAGCCTCATTTTAGAGGCTGCATGCTCTGAAGCATGCATTCGAAGGGGGCTGCTTCATCGCGGCGCGACCAAGACTGTCTCATTTCAAAATAATTCTAAGGCTTATTCAAGTGCAGCCTCAAAATTGCTTGGCTTCCTAGTTGCTGAAGAACACAAACTGTTGATCCTTTGCGATCTCGAATTTCCCAAAATTCATTGCTTGCTGATAACGGCAGGGCGCTTTTAAAAGAAAACTCCAGATTAAATGTATGAATAAGGTTTATTTTACTTGGATATCTAAACTCATGTTAAAAAACAAAGAGTATCACATGTCTTACTAAAGAGTGATTTTATATAAAGTTTACATTTTTATATATACATGTCTGGATCAAAGGAAATATATTTCCAGCTTCTGTAAACCTTGCTTTGCCTTCAGATTGCTTAAAGTAAGTTTTAAAATCATTAAAAAAGTCATTACAACATTTATTAGGCTAGATCAGTGGTGTCCAAACTCAGTCCTGGAGGGCCAGTATCCTGCATATATTAGTTTCAGCCCCAATTAAACAAACCTGAACCAGCTTATCAAACTCTTTCTAGGTATACTAGACTTCCAGGCAGGTGTGTTGGAGGAAGTTGGAGCTAAACTATGCAGGACACCGGCCCTCCAGGAGCGAGTTTGGACATCCCTGGGCTAGATCATCTCATTTCAAAATGCTCGGTTCGGCTTGTGTGGACTTCAATGACTCATCTTTGACGTCTGCATCCTTCGCAGGATGCAGCCTTTGAAAAGAGACACAGCTTTGGATTGGACAGAATATTGGATGAGAAAGTGAAGTGCAGAGTGATGTCATTAAAATTGTTGATCTGCATTAGCAGAAGTGAGAGATCACTCATCTCTCTTTGCACCAATTATTATTAGATTACCCTTCGGAGTCACTATTTCAAAGGTATTAGGGCATAGGCAAGAACCCTTCCAAATGGAGCATGATCATGGAAGGATTATTGATGCCACATAAAGAAATAGTAAAGTAATTTATAGTGAATACAATAGTTTTTTTAACCATGCCTAAAGTCCCTTTAAGGCAAGTCATTTCACTTGATGGCCATTTTTAAAACAACTCTAGGGCAGTATGCTCAGGCATTCTGTGTGAATGAGAAAACATCAAATTCTCCAAAACTGTTAGCCTAGCTTACCATTAAATTACATGTTTGGAATACAAAAAACAATAACCATCTCATAAGTTTCTATTCTAAACATTCAAAATCACACAAAATATTCAGGTTACCCAATCTAATTGAAAGGAATGAGATCACAACATCAACCTTAATTATGGCCGTTCTACACATGAACATCCTTTGAATAATGCTTTGTCAGATTGTGCTTGTCTTCTAAAGTGATTGACAAGTTGGTCTTGACAAAACGGAGCCTATAATATTACTGCCTCCTTTCATTTTCATTGAAAATATGAAACATACCCTTTCTCTTTCTCTGAATATAATTTTAAATAATCAATAATGGCCATTATATATGACTATAATGTACAATAAGTTTATACAATATAGCAGTCAGTCAAATGTGTGGAATCAGTGTACGTGGTTACATAATTTAATATATTAACTTATCTTTGAGCTCAGCCAAACACATTACCTGAGAACAATAGATTCAAAAGACCAAAGAGTCATTAGATAAACACAAGATTAATTAAATATCAGGTTTAACAACTTTAGTGAGATGTCATCCAGCGGTAGATCCTTGATGAACAGTCTGATGTGCGCTGCTCTCACCTGAGGAGGTGTGCTCAAAGCACCCGCTGACTGCCTGGAGCTCAGACGTGCGCATATGCTGCAGTGTATACGAGAGTGTGTATGTGCTCATGTGATGTGCGTTTTCAGAGGTATATTGTAGACGAAGATCTTTTCAGAAAAGCTGGATGAAACGTCAGTGTGGACGTGGATCATTTTCATCCTAAACGCCGTTTGAAAACTAAAACTAAAACGTATTAGTGCAAATAGGGCCTAATTCGTATCTTTGGAAGTAAAACATAGCTAATGACAAATGAAAGTCTAACAGAATTGGAACAGTATGACATAATGTGATTTATTTTAATTTTGGTTTTAAAGTAATCCTTTAATAATCCTCATTTTCAGTTTTTCATGCATGATCAGATGACCCTTTGTCATCTCCACTGCAACTGCAATTCCCAATGTGGATAAAGGCTAATCTAAACCAAAGATTACACCCAAAGTTTGTGTCGATCCATCATTACTTATAACAACATGAGAACGTTTTACCTATAAGGTTTTTATTACAAGATTAAATCTGTGTTAGTCTTTGTCAGATGTTACATAACCCCAATCATGTAGGAGCCACACAGAGAAGACACACTCGCTTATGTAACCGTAATGATTTACTCTGGAGCCAAGAGTCCTTATGCTTGTTTAGACACTCAAGGGGGTAGGTGCTAATTCAGCGACTGTTCAAGTGGCTGTTTAGACAACACGTAGCCTCTTCAAGGCCTTTGTTGCCAGATTGTTTTCGCACAAAATTAGACCCAAGTGTTGTTAAATTTGGAATAGTTCTATGGAAAGGCCATCATCTCCCGAACCCCCTTCTAAATGCGCTCAGTTACTGGTAAATGTTTTGTCTGTTGGCAGTTGTAAACTGACCATCATCTGTTTGTTTGACTTCCTCCCAGTAGACTCAATAAATGCTGTAACATGAGGAACAATGTCAAGAGCAACAAGAGGAAACTCTTTATGATAACCCAAATGCTTGTAAATGCCTGCGACCATTTGCTGACCCTGGAGAGGTTATACGTCTCCTATTATTAAAGTTTATTAAACATTTTTTGGAAACAGGCTCACTTTACAACCCCCTTGGAGTTAAACCGTTTTACCATTTTAGCTTAGCATAAACCATTGAATTGGATTAGACCAAGGGTGCCCAAATTCGGTGCTTGAGGGCTGGTGTACTGCAAAGTTAAGTTTCGACCCCAACCAGACATAGCTAGTCAAACTAGGCTTTCTAGAAACATCCGTCCTTGTGTGTTGAGGTAAGTTGGAGCTAAAATCTGCAGGACACTGGAGCTCCAGGACCGTGTTTGGGCACCTCTGGATTAGACTATTAGCCTCTTGCTAAATAAAAAAACATCTTTGGATCAATTTCCTAGACGTTGTTTTCAATGACGTGGTTCTGGTGATGTGCGAAATTCAGATGGAGGGTATGAAGGTAAAAATGAATGGCAGACATATCTTCAATGACTTCATGTGAAAACAACCTAAATAAAGCTTCTGTATTTATATTGCGTACTGAGACCAAGGGGAAAAGATAATTAGCTATTTTCTAAGTGGATATGGCTAGGAACTACACTCTTATTCCCGTGTAATGATCAACTTAACATTTTTTTGTTGGTCTTATTACACAATATAACTCCAGATTTATGCTAAGCTAAGCTAAAAGTGCTCCGGCCCGACCCAAAGATTGGATGAATGAACTCAAAAATAGTAGAACTCAACTGTTTAACTCCAGGGAAGTTGTAAAATGAGCCTATTCCCAAAATTGTCCTTGCTTCTTTAAGTAAATCAGCAACAGCAGACAGCCTCCCTGGGCAAAAATGAACAAATTCCGTTATCCCTAAAAGGCAGACATGAGGCAATATCTCCATAAAACCTGAACCTCCTAAAAACAGACTTGCCAAGCGTGGAAAGGCCATTTTGATTATCCAACTGCCAAATGACTTAATGCACATAAAATCAATCCATGCTGTGAACTCGTTGGTTGAGATTAGCTTTAAACAAGAACCGATCGCATTCTTGGGAAGCATCGTCAGTGTTCACATACAAAACTCTAGGATTGATCGTCAGACAAACAAAGTGACCGTGTTTTACTCGAACCCAAACTCCAAAGCGAATCAACGGACGTGCTAAGTGACTCCTGACAGCACATTTGTTTTGGGCCTCCCACTAAAGAGATTACCAGAGGCAAATACCATCAGTGAAGGGGGTTCAAGGAGATAAATGAAGGTATTTGTTTAATACAGGCTTATTTTCTTTATGCGGCTGCCAAGTTCTAGATCAAATGGAGAGGGGGGTTAGGGCAGTAGAGCTGGATAAGACACAGATTCAGAGTATGAAAATCATCCAAATGCTAAAAATGGAAGATGATTTAGGCATGTGGCCCACACTGGCGGATTTATTTAAAAAACTATTGAGTGATTCATTGTGAACAGAGAAAAACACAGAAGTAGTTTAACTAATTAACCTGCGTGTGGGTGATTCTGTGTCTGTATGTTTATTGAGTGTCTGTCTATCTGGAATTTATGGAAACAATTTCAAGATAGCTTTCTCATAATCACATCGGCATGTGTTATAGGTTTCATAAGGTCTCGGAAAATCGTTTAGATTTGTAGTGCAGTGGAGGAACTCACATCAGGGAAAAAAAAGAAAGAACTCAGTTGTCAGATGCAAATCTTACACAGACCTTTATTGTTCATTTAATAGTTGATTTTTACACCACATACTGTACATACAGTCCACAGCAGTCCTTCTGAATAATTTACATCTATTCCTTTCGGTTACACACTTTTACAGACATTTTTTTTTTTTTTTTTTGAAGTGGTCATAACATACTTTAACCTTCTTTAACAGTTCATTCTCCTAAACATACTTTTCATCTTCCTTCTCAAAACAACACCCTGGCTTTACACCAGTGTTTCAAACGTTCCTACTTCATGAAGACACTACGAAATGACAAATAACAGCAAACCAAAAATCCATGGATGCTTGCTAATATCAAGTAGCGTCAATCATCAAGTCCATCTAGTCATTTCCAACTCTATTCCAAAGCTTCCTTCTAAATCTCAACTCGACATTTCTCTAGCCCTCATTCAACTTTTTACACGACAGTCCACTTTACATCAACTTTCTGCTTCGACAGGCATGTACATGCACTGGGCCCTCATGATAATACAGGCAGGACTCAACAAGTAAAGCTCCATGCAAGATGCTACATTGAAAGTCATCCATCATTTTAAGGGGGTGGAAAACAAATATGGCTCAGATTTTGGGGTTTTTGTATAAACAAAAGAGCAAATTTTCCAATTGGAAATGTATAAATCATATTGCTACTGACATAGCATTTGTTTTGAAAAAAAAAACTATACCTTCTGATTTAAATATAAAATGGAGCTGATAAAATATTGTTTAATGGGAATGTACTTGTAAGACTTGCCTTCCAGTAGAGCTTTGGTTCAGACTCAGTACAAAGTAATTTTCATTGCTTTGGAGGTCTTTTTCCCCTCTCAGTGGGTGGTATTCCCTTCTAAAAGCTAAACACAGTGCTTTTATTAAAAAACAAAAAGAGCTACAGTAAATATCTTATTGAGAAGTTTAAAAAAAGATAAACTTTAATTACAAAAAGAAAAATCATTATTAATAAAATAAAACGACCAAACTAACAGTAAACAAGACAAGTTGTGTGATCTTGCGCTTTCACACAAATCAAAGTGTTTCATAGTGATTGGGATGCGTCTTCAATCTTCAATCCCTTGAGATCCACACAGTCGCCTCACAAATACTGTCTTTCTGGTACTGGTGCGGCCCATGTGGACCAAGGAGGGTTTGCTGGGGGGAGGGATTTGGTAGTAATAGCTGCCATTGTGGACAGTAACAGAAACACTGCTGTAAAAACCATACACACACACATAAATACAAGTCCTCCGCATGGTGCCACTCCATCTACACCATGGTCTCCTTCCTCTTGCCCAACGGGCAGAGCGAACGCTTGTCCTTTTTGGATTTGCGGGAGGGGATGGGGGCGGATATTGAAGACGATGATGAGGATGAGGAGAGGGTGGAGGTGGCGGAGGGTGTAGGACTGGGGGGCTCCTCAGAGCTAGGGGAGGAAGGGGCGGAGGCTGCAGCCCGTGGACAGTTCTCATCCATTTCATCCATTTGGATGACAGTGGAGACAGAAGAAGAGCGCCGTTTGGCGCAAACGTCGGTGGCTGGGGTGGTCAAGGGCTCATTCTCAGAGAGTGTCAAATCCTTCTGGGTGGACATGGCATTGCGGAGGCAGTTGAGCCACTGTTGCTTGTGGAAGACGTCGTTGACCTGCAGTGTGTGCGACTGTCCCTGAGATGCGTCCTGGAAGCGCACCCGGAAAATGTTTTTGGCTATAGGGAGAAAAAAAGGATTCAGTTGAGCCAAAGGAAACAACAAAAAAGGAAAGAGTGTGATTCACACAATACTAAGAGGTGTCAACTTACCTTTATCAGCGTTACTAAAGGCTCCTCTGAATGATCCTCCCATGCGGACGTCTCCATCCTGCAGGTCTTCCAATACAAGATCCTGGACTGGGATTGGCTGACGGTACACCTGGAAGCAATGGCGGTCATTCCGCGTCACAGGTCGAGTCAGAATCAGAACCTCGGTGAACAGAAATACGTGCAGTTTCTAAAGAGGGAGAAGAGAGCACTGGTTATTAACATGTTATTTGAACATTAGACTGATTAAACAGTTTGGTCCCATTTTATATTAAGTGGCCTTAACTAATATGTACTTACACAGGAACTAATAGTTTGTTACAATGTACTTATTGTGTAAATACATGTATTTACTGTGTACTTATGCTTGATTAAATACATGTAATTAACTTTTGTAGATACATTTGTAAATACACTGTTGACCATCCCTTACACCTTAACCCACCCATGCCACCAAACCTGTCCATAACCCAACCTCTATCCCAATTCAAAAGCACCCCAAGTGTTCTCAAATACATTATAAACACAGTAAGTACATTGTACTTATTTTTTATGTAAGTACATAGTAGTTAAGGACACTTAATATAAAGTGGGACCAACAGTTTTCTCTCCTGGCACTTTCAAAGATTCCACTGTTATTGTGTCATGTGCTTGACAGACAAAGGAAGCCAATTGAATCCATCTGATAGCCTTATTTGGAATATAGTGGCTTTATGTTTCTAATTCCCAAGAATAAAAGCCTGATTTGCCTCCAGCGGTTTAGACTGTGATGGATGTTAAACTCACCGTGCCACTTTTGTTGCGAAGTTCCCCATGGCAAAGCAAGCTCTTGCACTGCTCAATGCGTGGGTCTTTCTGCTTGTCTTCCAAATATTCCAGCTTATCGATATAGTATTGACATTCTGACTCCCCTTTCTTCATGTTTATGTCAGCCAGCACTGCTTGAATGACACTTATCTGGAGACAAAGAACGAAGGCAATATTAAAACCGAATGTCCCCAAAACAAGTGTATCTGAAGGCCTGCAGTTGTTAGATCGGTGCTTGCTCTTACCGCTTGCTCAAGACTTCCTTTGTCTGGGTGATCTGGTGGTGTGTGTCTTAAAATCTCTTTCAGAAGAAGAGGGTATTTGACCAAACGTGAGCGAGGGATGTCCAGGAAGCTCCATAAGTCTAGTTTCCTGCTGAAAGGTGACTCAAGGCAGCGCTGCAGGAAGTCTTGAACTCTTGGGTCCTGTTTCTTCTGATCGAGGAGGGCTTTGGCAGCTAGTTGGTTGCTACAGTATGCTCTGTATGCATTTAACCTTGGCAGCTGTGGTGGAAAGTGAGAGTTTTAACATTCCGAATGAACCACAATTAATTTGCCTCATAATAATGAACAACGAAAAGATGCTTACCCAGTCAACAACAATCTTGCCGATCTGTCTCACTGTGCCATCCGTACCTGTGGCCTTTGCCAATTGATCAAGAAGATCTGATAGGGTAAAAAAAAAAGTACGTTAACACTACTTGTTATCTCACGCAGTAATTAGGTGTGTCATGTAAATATGGTAGGTTATTTACCTTCATGAAGGGGAATGTAAGCATCCAAATCTCCAAAGATGGCTGTTAACTCCTCTTCAGACATAATAGAAAGTTTCAGCATTGGGTCATGGTATGCCTGGACACACAAAATGATAAAAATAATAAGCACAGCTTCTAATTTTACAGCCAGAAACTTTTGGCTATAAATGGAGGACGGAAGAAGGCCAAAGAGTCCAACTCCTAAAGTGCAGCCAAGAGCTTAAGCCTGTTTGCTTTGAATGTTCTAACAAAAAAAAAGAATGTACAAACCTTTCGGGCTAACTTCAGGTCTTCAATCAGGTCCTGTTCCCCTCGAGACAACTCAAAAATTGCCTGGAGAGACAGAAAACGAATGGTTACATTCATAACCAAGAAAACTGTTTGGATATTTTTAGTCAAGGCTCTGAGATTCAGTCTGTTTCTCTCTTTGGTGGGAAATGTTTGAGGGGCTCACAGTTTGCTGAAATGTCTCATTACTAGCTGTAGTTATGAATGAGAGGTAGGGGCTTAGTGCGTCAGACCAGCCAGTCTGTGTTAGCACTGGATGTCTGACTCTGAGATGCCAGAATTCAGCCGCACTTTTTCAGCTCGATTCAACTGTGTGCCAAGAACACACGCCAAAAAAACAAGGCCAGACGAGAGAGGTAGTGTGAGAGAGAATAAAAACAGAGAGGAGGAACAGGGCTCTTTCCAAGCCCCAGGCCCTTTGGGTTTAATAAGTCACACAGGCCTGATTCAGTAGCGTCTGGCAGGGGACGGAGAGTGGATTTAATAGTCTAGGTTTTTCAGTGCTGTCTGGATTCTCTTGCTCCGGCTGTACTCACCTCTTGTCTCTTAATCTCTTTGGTGGAAAACGTTCCTTTCTGGTGGACGTCTAGGGTCTCTGACCAGAGCGTGCTGTTCCGGCGCTTCGGTGGTGTGGGAGCTGCAGCCTTACTGCATGGCTTCTGCTGGGGCACGCCCGGAGACCGCCCGTCACCCCGGAATGAGGCCTGGAGGGTCTGGCCGAAGCGTCGGACGGCCCCATTCTTCACGGGAGAGATGAGGTTCGCCAGCGAGGTCACTCGGCCAAGAGGCCGCACACGCTTAGTACAGGGTTCCTATGGGACACATGGATAAAGATAAACATTAAAACTAAATCACCCCCCTCTGACCACAAGCGATCCCTTAGTGTTTTACCAACTGCACAACTGCCAACACAAGAAGGCTAATGTTAAGAATACACCACAAGCTGCTGTCTTTCAAACATATGAGTCACAGGATACACTCTCCACTGGTGCGGGTGTGAAGGGGTCAACTGGAGGTCAGGTCAATTGGTGGTTCCTGGGTGACAGACAGCTAGGCGGATGCTCCATTCTTTGGAGTTAACAGCTGTAAGCCGGTCACACAAACATATACACGTGTGTGTACATATATATGTATACAAATATACAAATACAAACTAAGACCCTTTCTGACCACAACCCTGGGGGACTCAGAGTTCAAAAGGCATTTCTGGAATTTAGGAGACTCCAGTCAGCTGTCCCACACTGATGACCCACACACACTCAATATCACAGCCTAACTTTAGCAAACAGGCCTCCTAATCAGAGCTGTTGTTCTCCGTACAGAAAAATGTGCCTTCCCAATGGTAAATTTGAAAGCCATTGCTTGTGTGTATTTATGTCGGTCAGATGGACCACCACGGTGAGTTACAGATCGGGCCTTGTAAACAATGAGCACTCTACCCCCTTTATCTTCCTCTTCTCTTTCCTTTCTTCCATTAAGTGCTGTTTATGACTTCATGTTGAGGCAGGCCCTGTAGGGCTCGCGTGAGAGATACAGACGCACCTGAACCCCTTGGAAGGGGGAGGTGAGCATTTTCAAACCCAAAATCCATAATGACTGGGCCTCCAGCCAACCTCAACAGACCTGGAAAGAGGGGGGGGGATCAAAGCAAAGCAGATCTGAGACCTTGATCATGCACTCTCTAGAGATCTGACTGAAAAACTACTACCATTGCAGGATCAATGCAAGCTTCGTTGACAAAAACTGGTTGCATCATTTAAGCAGCTGGAACAAAAAGCACTATGTGCTTGCACTTCTTAAAATGCACACTTCAATAGATTTTTCAGCACTGGATGGTTTTCCATCTGCTGAAATTTTATAAAGAGGGATGTGTTGTTCTCATCTTGGCATAGTGAAACCAAGGAACCATTCCATAAGCTGGCAGAGACAGTTGCTGAGCTAATCTATGGCTTAAGTCGCAACTGTGGTCCATGCCTAGCTGGACCTGGCCACCCAGACTCGTCTGCCTCATCCTTCTTTGTTAAGTCATGCAAGTAAACATGAAGACCACATCTGAACCTTCTTCACCGGTGGCCACAAACATAAGATGATGAGGAGACTGACCACAAAGGAAGCAATCAGACCCAAAACTAAATTCAAACACTACCTGTGTGAAACATCAGTGACTCCATTCAAATAATTGCTGTATTGCTGCTGCCCACTGCCTTTTTAGGGAAAATCTGGAATAACAAACACTCCCATTTTTGCTTTCTTTAAATGTGATAGATTATCCAGTGGAAAGAGAAACATAAAGCCAGACAGACAGATAGATTGTGGCAATTTCTAGTTTTGTTGACTCTTAGGGACCCCCTGGGAGAGTCAGATTGGGATAACTTAGCAGGGGTATGCCTCCCCCACAGGAACTCAATTTTAGACTATTGCTGTGTAACAATGTCTGTTTGTTTGCTTGGCTAAACTTCAGGGACAAAATTGTCACTAATAGTTGGCCGTGATCTAAAAATTACTTTCTGTTTGAAGTACAGTTTGTCTTTATCATGTTTAAATAAATCATTATTGTCATGATCATGTTTAAATGAAAAGAATGGCAAATTTATAGTATTGTTTATGCTCTTTTTTCAAAATCCCCGTGACTGACAGGAATATTAAAATTAAAAATATGAATGGCAAGCCATGCATACTATTGCATGGCAATAAAAGTTGATGTAAAAATTAAGGGAACCAAATGAACAGTTTTTCCCTAAAGCAGTGTGCCTCAGCCTTGAGCCACAACTTCCTTAAAATCTCCTGATTCATTCATAAATTGCTACTTCTGCTTTAGCCTTACCGACAATTAAACCCTTTCTGTGTACACTTCTGATTCAGAATAAAAATCACAAATAGGAATAGCAACCTACTGAAGGGAAGTAAGATTAAAGCCTTTGTCCTTTTCGTTCAATGCATTTTAAATGCTCAAAACTGGGCTCTGGCACACCTGGGCTATTGCCATGACACCTATGTTTTTAGACACCTGGAATGCTTTTCATCTCTGCATGCTCTCAAACCTTCAAAAAAGCCCTAAGGAGTTCCTCACACCATTATTATAGGGTTAAATCTTCTGCCCAGGTTTATAGCCAAACAAACAAGTTTAACACTTCCAGTATAGGTGCCGTTAACCCCCACAATGGGTGAGACATTTTTAAAAATTGGTTAAAACATAACCCATTAATTCAATGAGTACATAAGGTAAAACCTTTATCCTGACTGATTTACTCAAAGACTTGGTAAAGTTTCACCTACATTCACACCTTTGAGAAACACACCTGTGGTTCTTACTCCTGCAGTGTGTGTATGAGATAACTAAAGGACAAGGTTCGGAATTCGTTGATCAAGAAATAAAAGAAACTCAAACATGCAGAAAACAAAGAACCAAAAGAAACAAGCCAGAATTTGTGATGAATAGCCTTTGGATCTCACCTCTAGTTCTTTGTACGCCTGGTTCTGGTAGTCTATCTTTTGTAAAGTCCGTTTGATAGGTACCACACAAGGTTCATCGTAAGCCACCATTTCTTTCAGTAAAATCCACTGACTGGTTTCTGTTATTTCCAAGGGTTGACAGTAATCCACAAGTAGTTCTTAAATAAAAGCGTGATGTAACATAACGGGACTGAAAACATCAACGTCCCCCCAACTCGTGATTGTCCGCCTGAGCGGAGCTTCCTAACTTCTAAACACACTGTGTGTGTGTGTGTGTGCTCTAACAATCTCTAACTTTGTTCTAGGGATGTGAGCGGTAGGGAGTGCTCATATAGAGTTTTGAAAGGGTGGAGTTAGAATGTAAGCTCACCAATGGGAAGAGGATGGAGGAGGGATATGTAAAAATCTCTGAACAGACAAAGTCTGAGAAAACCTCACTATCTCTGATACCTCTTATCAACGAAGCAAAACTTTGTCTACCAGATAAAAATAAATCAGAAACATAGTATCAAAACAAAGCTGGAGAGCTGTACATAAAACAAAGCTTGTAAACTTTTTGTAAAAAAAAAAACTTGACAATGCTTTTCATCTTTAAAACTCTGTCATTAAATCTTGTAGATTGAAATCCTAAGAACTGGCGGCTTTCAAAACACATAAACCAGCCAAAACTCTCAAGATTTTCAGCGCAAGCTTTTAAGATAAAATAGAAAGCAAAAAGTCCAGCTTCTGGGTGAGTGAAAGCAAGTCTGCTTCTGTTTGCAATGTGGATTGCTTTATGTCTGTCTTTTGAATTGTATGAAGGGTGTAAAGTACAGGCATATTTGCTTTGAGATCTGCCTAATGAAGAACTGGGTCGTTATCAGTCACTCATCAGCAGGGGAGGGGGGGGGGATCAATTACAATATCAATCAGGGCAGAGGGGGTCACATGCACACAGAGCACTGGTGGTTGTCTGTGTATTGGAAGGTGTGTAAGGAGGTCTGATGTGTCACAAAAAGTTTCAGTGGTCCGAACCAGAAACTGAGCAAGACAAATCCTGCTTAACAAAAGACACTTTTCTCAATCCATTTTTCTCAGCATACACAAAACCGTGCAGCCATTTGGGTGACCAAAAACCTTAGGGGTATTATTAGCAAAAGACTACTGCTGCCTTCCCACACTGTCAGCAGCGGTATTAACTTTTGCAACGCAAATGGACCATCATGAAGTGTCAGCGTGTTTTAAAGATTTGTGTTAAAAAGTGTGAAAAAGGCAGGAGTGCATGCTAAGCAAATGGAGATGAACGATGTGCAGACTCTACGCTAACCCTCCTGTGTCAATACAAGAGTGTGAAACAGGACATGCAGTAGTGTGTGTTTGCATCAGGACACCTTCCACTGCTTAGTGTTAATTACCAATTAGGTGATGATCAGTTTAAAAGATATTCTCAAGTTTCATAACTAATCCGTGACCCATCTTAGCCACAATTACCGTATATTAGACATTCGTAAATTATGAGCCATATTTGGTTATGTGACCGCAACATAATATTCATGTATAACACAACAAGAATATATGTGCTTGAAATTTGAATATCAGTCTAGATAATAGTAGGGTTCCTTCATTACTCATCCTTGGGGAGAAAACTTTCATACTGTTCTCTGTGTGTTTTGATGAGAGGTGTGGTGGCCATATTGCATGAGAGCACAGCTCAGCCTGCACCCCCTGCGGGCTAACACCCCGACACACATGACAGCTGGACATCTGGGTGTGAAGCAAAAACACAGCACTCCTCTTTAGTGTTAAACACACACGAGTGACTCACTTCATGAGGGCCGTGTGTGAGCTTGCCTGACGGGGGGAAATCTGAGCTAACTTGCTCTGATCTGATAAACCTCTGTTGAAGAGGCGGTGAGCAAAACAGAGTGCAGTAGATCACAGCACTGCCCCCTGGTGGATAGTACTGCTGTCCAGGTGGCTATTCATATTATAAATGCTGTTTGTTTGCGGCTTAATAATTCATGATGTGTTTGAGAAGGATTGTAAAATCATCTATGTTTTAGAATACTTCCATATATGTTGGAGGAAACTGAATACTCGCAAGTATTCATCCACTATAACAAAGCTGTGGTTACAAGACAAGCCCATGCTTGGGTGTAAGCTTGAGACATGTGATGTCAGAGTGTAGGTGTACATCAACAGGAACACTGTTTTTCCCTGGAATCACTCATCATTTGACATATCAACATCCCAAACCTTTATCCATTTATTCTGTTTGGATTATTCCTGATTTTCCTTTGGTATTATGATCTAACACAACATTCCAGAGAAACTATGAATTTCCTTATTAATATTATAATGAATTTTTATTTTTTTTAAGTTGGCCCACACAGAATCTACCGATTTTTGAGCCCATCGTTGGGTCTAATTATTTACTTTTAGTTTTTATATGAATCTTAGTAATGCTTTTGAATATCCAAATGTTTAAATGATTTGTGTACGATACAGTTTGTGTAATATTTTCTGTCTTTTAGTAGATATATTATATGAGAGACTTGCTTTGTTTGCCAAACAAGTGGTTCTAATTGGATTTGCACTGTAAACTTTAAAAGTTAAAAAGTTATTTTATTCATTAGGTTTTTAGCAAATACACTCTCGAAATCATTCTGCATTACTCTGTAGATTTTGTACAACATTCTGTGCAGAAATATGTGAGCAGATTCTGTCTGGGTCCTACTTGCAACTCTAAAAAGATTGCCCCAAACCTGTAAATCTTTCTTTCATGGAACAAAAATAAGACATTTTGAATAAAGCAGCTAAATAAAAGTTTAATAAGTCTTGGAATATAGTGCACAAAACATACAAGCCACTTTTAGAGTACATTTAAGGTGCATCTATCTCTTTTTTTTTTACCCCAAAAATGAGCTTTTCTTTAACTTGCCTAAATTATAGGGTGTCTTTTAGACTTAATATGCAATATTAACTTTGATTTTGAAGACACTGAGCTGATTTTAAATTAATCAAATAAACTAAATCAACACTGAAATGACCAAAGCTGATAGTTTTGCTAACCTATAGGATGATTATGCCTTATTGCAAGTTGGAATGATTGACAGTTACTCTCTAGATTAACAAAATAAATCTGCTTTAAAGTATTCTGTATCAAGTGACTCATTTTCCTTGCGTGTACAATGAAGACTATATTATTATGACCTACGTTAAGAACATCCTATTTTGACAAAATCAATGTTTAACAACACAAGGGTGAGGAAGTGATAGGTTTTGCATTTTAAGGTGAACTGTCCCCCATCTTAAACAATCCCTCTCAGTTCTTGAAAACAATAGTATGCGACATCCTCTGAAAGCAAAGAACATAATGAAAGGATCTGCAAACATTTATCTTAATATGTTACGATAGAATTTGGTGTGCATTAAAACATAAGAACATTTGGCACAGTGAGCATTATAAAAAATCTTTTTGACATCTACAGTGGGAAAATTAAATAGACTTTAAAAAAAACTCTTTCATGTTGTATTAACACAAATCGATTAAGTTAACCTAATTGTTTTCACAAATTTAAATGGATTGAACAGAAAACAATTAAGCTGTCCCGAAACAACATCAAGAATTGTGTTTATTCAGCTCATTTTAATAAAGTAGTTTGAAGAATCGGCAAAATTAACTTTTTGAGTGTGTGTGACACCATAATTTGCTAAATGTTTCTTTCTTTGTACAACCAAAACTATAGAAAACATTGATTAAAATAAAATAAATAAACTAATCACACACATCCTGACATTTCACAAGCATATTTAACTCCGATTGAGTCAACTCCTTCTCAACAGAGACGGTTGCCACCAAACAGAGCAGGCAACTAAAATAACACACAACTCCTTCCAGACATACATCACAGTCAGAACACATCCCACACACCCAAACAAGCCTCTTTCTTTCATACTCTCATACTTGAACAGAAATATCGCAATCTGATCTAAACATTTGGTCAGTCTTCTAGCTACACAAGAAGAGTTAGTCAACGAATACACAACATTATAACACTTCTCGGCTTGATTGTGCAACTTTATTAAACAGAATCTAAAGCTTACTCAGGATATCTTAGGATGTTGATTTAATTTCATCAGAACAAAGGCCCTGAGGGCAGTGCAGGGGGCAATAGAATAGTTTCCATCAGGACAGGTGACCGTATGAAGCCCACCCCTCCCCCAAATGTGAGGATGTGCTTTAGGGAAGGGAGTTGGATACTTGTGTTAACTACACATTCAAGCAAAACAAGTTTCACTCAGAATAGTCTGGGTCAGAATGGACAAGTGACTGAAAGGTTTCTCAAACTGTCTCTGTCCATCAGTGTGTGTTTGCTTGCTTGGATTAAAAATATTCTAAAAATACACATGCAGGATTCACCTGTCAAATGCTGTCAATTCTGGGCGTTTTGTTTTGATATATTTGGTTATTATTGAGTAATCTTGACCAGGTTTTTTTCCATTCCTTAAGGCATAAATGCTTTTGGTGAATCAGAGCTTTCTCGTCTCGTAGGCGCAAGACTGATGAAAGTCATTCGAGTTATATTGTTCTCCCGTCTGTCAAAGTACAGAAAATATAGGCGGTGCTCAGCGCGACCTCTTGATAAACCGTAAAAACATTCAGTTGCTATGGATGTGTGTTTAAAGGGAGGGATAGTTCATGCAAAAATTATCATTTACTCACCATTTATTCAACCTCAAGTGTTTCCAAACCACTTTCTTTCTTTGTTCTGTTAAACGTAAAGGAAGATATTCTGAAAAGAAAGCTGAAAACCAATAACCATTGACTTCCATACTAGGAAAAACAAATCTTATTGAAGTCAATGGTTACAATGGTTACAGCTCTCTCTTCAAAACACCTTCCTTTATGTTTAGCAGAATTATGAACCTCATAAAGGTTTGAAACAAGTAACGTTGAGTAAATGATGACAGAATTTTTATATTTGGGTGAACTACCCCATTAAGTCAACCATCAGAAGGAGAAAAGTCCAAAAATAAACCAAAGATGAGTCAAAAAAAGCATGGAATCAAATTACAGAATTTGCTAGTTTACAAAGCTGTGCGTCTCAATTAAATGCTTGCTGAATTGAGGATAATTACTGACAAGCAATCATGGAAAGTTTGTGTTTGGAGAAATGACCTTTTCGATTATCAGTGGTAAGATAATTATTTAAGATTAAATTCCTCATGTTTAAGGTTAAAAGGCTTTGATTTCTGGCACAACCAATTTCATCTAAAATGCTGGCTTTGATTTTGCAGACAAATATGCCAGAAAGCGGGAGTGGGGGCATTTTTAACTTTTTTGATCAGTCTTGATGTTATAATGAGACCTTAAATGTTGTTTTGAGGAATGCTGTGTGGACAGACTGACTTCAGGGAGTGATTTAAAAAGCTCTCTTGTGTATTTTGATATATCTGTTGTTCCAAATCTGCCCATTTTGTTTATCAGTTTTTCTTACCTTGAAGTCAAAGCTGCACAAACTGACTGCATCGGCATCATCCTTTTCCCTGCGCTTGCGTTTCTGTAAAAAGAAACAACAATTGTTTTTAAAAGGGGAAACATATATATTTTAAAAAAAAAAGAAGTCATATCTGTGCAAAAGGAGCCAATGAACACAATCTTTCTCTACAATTTCCCTTTGGTTTCCTATAGAGTATGCAAAGTGCTGTCCTGAAAAGTTAGTATTATTACGGGATACAATGGCTCCTAAGGAGGTCAGACTCAGGAAGGACATCATTATCCCTGAGGCCTTTTAGCACCTGTGTGTGTTTGTGTGGGGGCTGGCAGGGCATCTGGATAGTGAAAATTCTACCTGTGGAGTGTGTGCAGGGTGTGAACGGGTTGTAAACATTTTGTACAACACTGCGGTGGCCACTGAGAGCCCTCAAGGTCTCACTTATTGGCCTGGGTTCCCTTTACTGGGCTTTTCTTAAAAGAAATGTTCTCATGAAAAGTCTTTTAAGACTGTTTAGTAGATGGATGAATTATAGCATCAACCTCCCAAGAAGACATCTGCTCCATTATATGCCCAAGCCCACAGGGATATGCACATTTTATAATATTTCATATCATAATGAAAACACATTGTTTAGTTGAGTTCATACGAATGATTATACAGAGGATACTTATTTTTCTCTCAAATTACATTTTATTTATATTTACAAATGTCTTTATTTTTTAATATATATACATTTCCCCCACCAATTTCTTTTTTTCCAGCAGCAGAATTTTTACTAATTGAATTTTTTTAAACTATTTTGTTTATCAATTCTCTAGACTATTTTCAATTAAATGGTTCAAATAGACTTTATTAATCAAAAAGCAATTCTATTACTGAAATACTAAAATCTATCATCATTGCATTAATATACAGTTGAAGTCAGAATTATAACCCCCTCTGAATTATTAGCGCCCCTGTTTATTTTTTTCCTCAATTTCTGTTTAACGTAGAGAAGATTTTTTCCACGCATTTCTAAACATAATAGTTTTAATAACTCATCTCTGATAACTGATTTATTTTATCTGTGCCATGATGACAGCACATAATATTTTATTTGATATTTTTCAAGACACTTCTGTACAGCTTAAAGTGACATTTAAAGGCTTAACTAGGTTAATTAGGTTAACTAGGCAGGTTGGGGTAATTAGACAAGTTATTGTATAACAATGGTTTGTTCTGTAGACTATAGAAAAAAAATATAGCTTAAAGGGGCTAATAATTTTATCCTTAAATTGGTGTTTAAAACATTAACAACTGCTTTTTTTCTAGTTGAAATAAAACAAAAAAGACTTTCTCCAGAGTAAAAAATATCATCAGACATACTGTGAAAATTTTCTTGCTCTGTTAAACACAATTTGGGGTGGGGGACAACAAAACAAAACAAAACAAAACAAAGGGGGCTAATAATTCTGATTTCAACTGTATATATATATAATTCTTCTTTTCCACTTAATTCTTCTTAAATTGACAAATAAATAAGGATAATAGTATTTATCCCTTAAAATTAACCTTTAAATTATGGTTCAATTTAGAAGCATATTCTACTGTGCAAAAGTAATATTTCTGTCCTCAATGCCTTCTAGTTAATCTAAACCTTTTTTTTTGAGGGGTTGTCATGAAGACGCTGTGAGTTTGTATAAATTTAATATGACAAAATCTCTGTTCTTACATAGTGTCCAAATAGAACAAACCTATCCCTTTTATTCACAAAAACAGGCAAAACATGTAGACTTTATATGTAAATTTAGCTTTTTGCAGTTTAAACTTCACAGATACTAGTTAATTTCGCAATTTGATTAGGTGTATAGTAATACTTACGATTGATTTCTCTAAAATTCCACATTCAACCATGTATTCGCAATTTTGTAAATGAGTTTTCATTAGTCAGGGTGCGCTAGAATTCATCACAAATACACTACATATAAAAAATGAGTGGTAGTCTCAATCCAAATGTGCCCATAGGTGTGTACCAATAACCGTTTTCAAGGTTTATCGTGATTTGGAAAAGTCAAGGTTTTAAAATGGCTAACATTTGCTGTTATACCGTCTAAGTTTTTTTTTTCTTTTTTAGGTTTAACTATTTTATTTATTTTGTTAGGGAACAGTATCTCCAGCAGAAAAACACCCTCTAGATCAAAAGCGACTGTTCCAAAATATTTTTTATGTTTCTTATATTAAATATATTGTGTTTAATGGGGAAAAACGTTGTTTTTTTATCCAGACATTTAAATAGAACAGATTTTAGGGAAGTAACTACAATACCTTGATACTGTGAAACAGGGTTTCCTGGGTTATATACCGTCATACCGAATCTCATACCGGCCCATCCCTATGTGCCCATAATATGCTCTATTCATTTCCCAAACAGGGTCAGTTTGTAAGTCAATTAAGGTTTTATGAGACCCAGTATCAATTGAGTATCAACCCATTTTGTTGATGTCGCCACCGCTGACAGAACTAACACTTGATGAGCCTTTTGTTTTCCTAAAGGGTGAAAGCATATGCAAAGTCATGTGATCAAAACCAAACCACCGTGCAGCCAGCTAGCCTCAGGTTTCATTAAGGCAATGAGTAGATTAGGCTAATTTAACATCAGACCCATTGATGGCCTACAAGCAGGCAAACACACTAACACAATAAGTGACGAGCTATCATTTAGTAAATCCCCATTCACAGTCAATGAGGGGAGAATTAATCAAAAACCTGATTGGAGGGCTGTGTTTGAGTAAAGAACGCTGGCCAATAAGAAGCCGAACTACTGAGTGAATCACACGACACTAATAGTGCAATTTAATGGGTAACACAGATAAGTGGCTAAATTTAAAAGTGGACACACATGATGACAATGCATTCATAAAAAATGGTTAAGACTGAAAAGCCTAAGGATGACTCCAAAGTATAAGACCAAAGCTTCAGAAGAAAGAAGGAAAGCTGAGAGGAATAAGAAAAAGTCAAAGTGATCGACAGGCCGTGTGTTGTTTGGCTCAAACCTGCGTGTTCTTGGTTGACAAACCATAAATGGATATTACTGCAGGGAATTTATGAGAGCAAACAGCTGCTGGCACAGGAGGAAACATGAGATTATTACAAACAAGCTCAATCAAAGTCACGTTTTTGGGACACACTGCGTTTTGCAGGGGTCAGTAACATCTAGTATGAAGAGTTTGTGTGCATGAGGCCAGGACACGTGGTATCATTTTGTGATTATTTGACAGATCTAAACGAAATCACTATATGCGCGATGCCCAACTGTTAGAACGAGGACACTGGGTGCTAATGGAAAAAGTCCTAAAGCCAATAGCATTTGGTTTAAATCACTGCTCTGCCAGTGAGAGTGGTTGAGCTTAAGCGTCTTAAAGGAGACAGGACATATTAGATACTATAGAGGACTTGATTGGTCAAAAGATTTGATGAGAAACTAGAGAATGAGGTGATCACAAAAAAAGTGTTGATCCATTTAGGCAGAAGCGACAAACTGCAAGATTTTATAGACCATTTTGAGGGATGTAAACCAAAACAATGGTCCCAACGTATTTCCTCTTTTACATTGTTAATAGCTTCCGAGATTACTAAAAGAGTCACATAATGATAATGTTATGGCAGCTGTTTTAACATTAGGTTATGATTTAAATGCCTCTTGTTAAAGTTATGAAGTAGTTTCATAACAAGCAGGAAATGTTCATGGGCGAATGACATGACCACATTGAAATGGTGAATTGTCACTGTTTTGACGCAAACTCGCTTATCGATATCATTAATACTAATAATATGATACTAACATCTAAACTTCATTTCAATTTCACAGGACTTTTAAAAGTAATTGAAAAGTAGTTCACAACTAATTTAACTTCTAATGGGACATTATTCCAAAGTGCAACTTAAACTTTCAATTAAGCAGTTTCAAAAGTATGAAGAGGAGATTTGTTTCAGATGTGAAAAAAGCCTTGAATGCAGGGCAGGGCTATGAATATAGAGACAATAAAAATGTATGTCTAAAATGACAAGTTTTGGATGTTTGCTGTCAATGTGAAATAATTTACCAGGCTATTTAGTAGGTTCTTCAACAATCTTTAGTCTGTCATTGATGAGTGACTCTCAGAGTTGAACGGAAATAGTTATGTTACCTTTAGAAAGACGCAACTATTTTCTTTCAGTAAAAAATGAAAGCAAACCGCCCAACTGTCTGGAGATGCTTCCTGTATCTTTTACAATAAATGCATGACGAGCGTTGTAACACTAATCTGGATTCTACAGAAGAACAAACACGCACTTTGAATGAATGCCAAACTTGCAAATCTCTTTCATAGAAACAACCTTAATATTCTTATGATGACTATACAATATCCTGTCATTTTAAATATTTGAAGATGCAATATATACTTTCTCAAGACATTACATTAAAACTTTTCATATTGGTTGACAATAAAATCTAGACGTCTGAACATGTCCGAGATGCTCAAGTCATCATCATGATCGCGTGTTTACACAACAGTGTCAAAATTAAATCCGATAGTATGCCAGATGATCACAAACCACTTCCTGCATATTCCATCCGCTGTTGCACCACCACGTTCACCCTCCGGCCATGCAGACGGACTTAACTAGAACAACTGCTTCAACATTAGAGACAAAGACTCTTTCTGCTTTCATGTTCCAGCAGTTTGAGCAGGAATAAAGGGAGGGAGGGATACCCTTTCACCTAAGCGAAGTTTTGAAGGTGAGATAATGGTGCTGGAAGCCTAATGAGGCCCATGTGCCCACTAGATGAGCTAATGTATGTGTATTTGTGAAAAAAAATACATATCAAAGGAACGCTTTGGCATTGGATGAAGCAGTCCGTCTTCTTTCCCGTCTTTTAGCCCCCCTGTTTTCCTAGAGATGAGAGATGGATTGCGCTTTCGCTTGGCCTTCATAAACTTTGGAATGCTCTAATCGGGCTCTGCTTTCTGTTTTCAATCGCAAACTAGTTAAGCATTTACTGCTTAACTGATTCGCTGGGAATCAGGACTATGTTGGGTTCATTTTGATGGAAATTTGGAAGGAGAGAGAGACATTTGGGAATTTATCAGTGGCAATTTGGGCATCGGTTGAAGTCGAGGCACGCGATGCCATGAGAGGATTAAGATGTCATCAGCTGGCGACAATGTGATGGTTGAGTGGAAAACATTATCTGCCAAGGATTTCTTAAAGGGCGAGGGGAAAGTACACTAGCACACTTGCGCAAAGGAAAAGGTTTAACAAAAATGGCCTTATGGGTATAGAGCTATTCAGGCATGAAAACTTGTGAGCCGTAGCAAAGCGTAATTAATGGGGATATAGCATTTACATCATTTTAAAACACAAAAGACTTTTGTTGTAAGTCTAGAGTTTTAATAATAAACATTTGGTCCTTTTTTTAAGCGTTTCATTTCTTTAATTTATTTGGTAACCATTTACAGTACAATACAATGTGTATTAGTTAATGCATTTACTAACATGAACAAACAATTCATTTAATACAGTATATGTTCATGTTAACTCACGGTGTATTAACTAATGTCAACAAGCATCAATTTGGATTTTAATATCCCATTAGTAGATGCTGAAATATGATTAATAACTGCTGTACAAGTAATGTTCATGTTAGTAAATACAATAATAAAACCTGTAAAGTGTGACCCTTTATTTAACAGGGACAGTGTTGTTATAGTGTGTGTTGCATTGCAAACACTTTTTAGGCTGCAAAAAATATTTTGCTAATCTGTTGGCTAATGTAAAATAATTAATTGTTCATAAAAAAAAAATCTTTTTTGAATCTTCAATTATGTTTCAGCCAATTAGGCTTGAAATGAAGAAATATTGTGCTAACCCAGACGTGGGCAAGCTAGGGCTGGCTGAACACCTGCATCCAGCCCGCGAGGGAGTTTTTAAAATACTGCTTCCGAGTAATGGTTTGGTTTCAGAATTAGTTGATGATGCAATACCAGGGTTTCTGCAGGTTTCATCAACTTAAATTTAAGAATTTTAAAGGCATTATTAGGACCATGATGAATGAAATTTTAGACTTATACAGGACTAAATGCTAAGGATTTTATTTGAATATCCCAGTTGGAAAAGATTTTCACTTGCCATATCAAAATATTATTATAATTGAATACATTTAATAATACAATACTACTACTACTACTATTACTACTACTAATAATAATATTTTAATAAAAAAAAAAAATCTAAGCCAGGTCAGTATCTTAAATAAATGGAGAAATTGTAAATAAATTTTACTGTAAGAAAAGTAATTAAATGTCTTTTTTTTATTGGAATTGGTGATTATATGGGTGTTAATGGCCAGATTGGGTAGCTATACATGAACAAAGGAAAATAAGATCTACAACACAATATTTCAGTACATTTAAGACTTTATAAGGCCTAAAATTTAGTGGCACAGTAAGTAGCACAATCGCCTCACAGCAAGAAAGTCGCTGGTTCGAGCCTCGGCTGGGTCAGTTAGAGTTTCTGTGTGGAGTTTGCATGATGTCCCTGTGTCTGTGTGGGGTTTCTCCGGGTGCTCTGGTTTCCCCCACAGTCCATAGACATGCGCTATAGGTTAATTAGGTAAGCTAATTGTCTGTAGTATATGTGTGTGAATGAGTGTGTATGGATGTTTCCCAGTGATGGGTTGCAGCAGGAAGGACATCCGCTGCATAAAACATATGCTACATAAGTTGGTGGTTCATTCTGCTGTGGCGATCCCAGATTAATAAAAGTACTAAGCCGAAAAGAAAACGAATAAATGATTTAGGAAATATTAAGACTTTTTAAGACCCTGCGGATACCTTAAATACAAGCAAACGCCG
This sequence comes from Danio rerio, assembly GCF_052040795.2. Classification (NCBI taxonomy): domain Eukaryota; kingdom Metazoa; phylum Chordata; class Actinopteri; order Cypriniformes; family Danionidae; genus Danio; species Danio rerio. The sequence continues at coordinate 12,136,061 of NC_141024.2, forward strand.
TTTGATTACAGCATTGCATGCGGTACAGTTAGCACCAACAGTAGAATTAGATGAAAATGAGTGACGCAAAAATAGAAGTTGACTCTGAATGTTTTTTGTTTAAGAAAGAATAGACAACAAAATACTTTCTCACTAATATCGGACCGAAAGCTGTCTAATATGGCAATAAAATATTGTGGTTTTAAAGATTACAACCCCAGTCGTCATTTCTGAACATTAGATTGTTATCATGTGAGATTTTTTCTATCAGACGATGTATTTTCCACTGTAAAAAGATATTTTATAGGGGATTTATTTCATCGTTTCATGATTGATAATTGCAATAGCAGTGCAAATTCATTTTTCTTCTAAATTTGACTAAATAATAACTAAAAAAAATCTGATATGTGTTAATGTGATGCATGTTCCTGTCAGATAATACATGTTCTATGCATACTGCCACTATAAATAAGTTATCTTATGAAGGATTTAGCATGTAGCCCTTCACTTGCTTTCCAAAACTTGCCGTGGCCCTCTAATCTAAAAAGTTTGCCCACCTCTGTCCTAACCTATTGATTATATAGTTCATTAATTTTTTTTTATTTTATTGATTCAATCGTGCCAATTGTTGTCCTCTAAACAGTGCGCAACCCTAGATAGGGTATGTTATACAATGTGAAAAATGGGATTAAATTATACCCAGCCCAAAGCAAAGTGTTATTATAGCAACAAAATAATGTCAGACTCTACTACTGATAATGGAGGGATTAGAGGGATTGGTACACTTGAGGAAGAGTTGAGCCATAAGGGATGTCATTATCCCACTCACCAGTGTGAAGTCCCACTGAGGTCCAGGTGTCAGAAAGGTAAAAGAGCTTCCTCGTCTCAAAGATGGCCTACAAAGAGAAAAGCACAAGACAAATAAGTTTCACAGGCCTATAAAAAAGTCCCACTTCAGCCATACAAACACAAAGCATCCAACCAGACGCGGAGGCTGTGCACTAATGACGTATACCGTGCAGTCAAACCATGTAGATCCATTAGTATGTCCATCCATGTGCCACACAAGAAAAGCCCATTACGGTAAAGACACATCCTGTACGTACCACACACCAAGCCTGGTGTAGCTCTGTCTCCTGTGACACTGCATCATGGTCTGCAGAACCGATACAGAGAAAGCGTCACTCAGCCCTGATCTCTCCAACAAACACACTGCTTTCTGTAGTCTTCTCAGTCTCCTTCAGTCTTTATCCATCATGTACTCACGAATGCACTGCCTCCTCATTGTTGACTGGGCCCTTATTTGGGGACTGGTGACAACTGTCTCAACGAGGTCGTGTTCACAAAGATACCCAGGGGTCTTTTTTCAGAAGACCTGCTGCTTTTTTCAATCCCCAATAATGTGACATCCTTATTACCAAATCTTTTCATTAAAAACGTTGAGATAACACTTTTGGGGTGCTTACAACTAGGGTTGCCCAATATATAATTTGAGCATTGATATCTCATTGGGAGAATCTGCATTAGTCGAGCATCTCAAAAGATTTTAAGTAAATTTAAACCATTTGAACAAAAGGCATTATAAAGTTTTAACTTTAAAGCTTTAAAGCTTTAACAATTAGATTAGATTATGTTTATATATTTATACAATAAATACGCTGTTATTTTTAACATCGGCTCATTCTGAAAACATAGCCCTATAAACATTTCTGGAGATTGTGAATTATATAGTAAGAGCTACTTGTGGCTGCATTTAATTTTTAAAACAAACGGTCTATCTGTGCTTTTTAAAACACTATTGGTTGGGTTTAGGGGAGGGTGGGGGTATCGGTCGGTTGGTCAGTCAGCAAGTCAGTCAGTCGACAGTGGCCTCTGGCGGGTTTACGTGAGAACAGCAGGCGCGAATGGCACTCACGAGAGAAATTTGAGATCTAAAAAGTAATAATATAAAATAATATATCACTGAAAAACAAAATATTGCAATGTCAGTTTTTCCAATATTGTGCAAGCCTACTTGCAACACTGCTACATGTGCCATTCTAGAGAAAAACATGTTCATAAACAGCTTCCTCTGTTTCTTGTATGAATCTAACATAGCCCTAAGCCAATGAACAATGTTACTTTCATTATCATACTTGCCAAATATGTTAACTACAGCCTAAAACAGTGATGCTCAAAGTAGGGCCCGAGGGCCAAAATCTGCTCATGTTAGCCTTTGATTTGGCCCGCCATCCCATCTGAGAAGAGATGTTTCAATGTTTTATTTTTAAAGAATTAACTGAAATTAAATGTTTCAATTAAATGCCAGACATTAATCAAATTGTGTTTAAATGCACATACTGTCCCAGCAATGCAAAGACTTTGGTAAGCAAATCAAGTCAAAGGCAGATTCTGCTTGACTAGTGCATTCAGGATTGAACTCCACTGTCTTATAAATGCGATTGTTTATGTTTTTATTGCATTAAGTTATAATTAAAGGTATACTGCATTGGTTAATATGATTTAAAGTAATGTTTTCTATTTCTTTTGAAATATTATTAAATAAATTAGGAAATTAACCATGGCAACTTTAATGTAATATAGTTTGGTTAGATTCAGCCCCCGGCTCTCAATGACATTTGGTTTTTGGCCTTCCATACGAAAAATTGTGGGCACCCCTGGCCTACAACTTTGGTAAAAAAAAAATAAAAAAAAAAGGTAAGCCTTGTTCATGGTGCATTTATTATATCAAAATGACATAATTAATAACTAAATAAATTAAAATAACTATTTTAGAATGCAATTTAAGAAAGAAATATCTTAAAGGGCTAATAATATTGACCTTAAAATTGTTTTATTACAGTAAAACTAAAAGAAACCAGATTTTCTCCAAACAAGAAAAAGGATGATAGGAAACACTGTGAAAATTGCCTTGCTCCATAAACATTACTTTAGAATCAAGAATCAAAATTTAACAGGTGGGCTAATCATTTCACATTTAACTGTAAAGCTGAATTTACAGAAGCATGACATCAATTTTTAGTGTCACATGACTAGGCATGGGCCGGTATAAGATTCTGACGATATGATATCCTTGGATAAAAAATACCACGTATTGTGCTTACTGCTCTAAAATATATTCTTTTTAAATGTCTGGGTAAAAACAAAAACTTTTTTGCCTTTTGAAAACAATATATTTTATTTTTTGGAAGATGTATAATATTTCAGAGCAGTAAACATGCCAGGCTAAATAATTCAAGTGAATCATTGACTTCTGCGGTCTTCATTAGTTTGTAAAACACAGATTTTTTTTTACAATTAAAAACGGCATCTTTGGATCATTTTTTTTGCTGGAGATACTGTTGTTCTAAAAAAGTGTAAATTAAAAAAAATCTTACACATACCTTAGGAAAGGTATAACAATATTTTGGCAGTTTTAAAATCTCGACTTTTCCAAACCGTTGTATACCTTGAAAACGGTTATCGTCCCATGCCTACACATGACAAGATCCTTCATAAGTCCTTTTGAAGTCTAAAATTTACCTAAAATACTTACCAGTACACTTAAAGTTTTTCCATATAAACTCAATTGTACAATGTGTGAACACAGGCCAATTAGAAGGATGCCTGATTTTTTTTTTTCTCTCCAGAAATTGTGGGACAAAATAAGTAGCGCAAAACAATTCACAAAAGTGTTTGCAAGCCATTTTTTTATTTTTTATTTTTGCATTGAATGAGCACTATTCTAAATAGGAAACTGTACAAGAATCAACCTTCAAGTCAATTATACAGTTTCAATAACTTTTCTGAAATATTTTAACAAAAAAATTGTATGTCAGTATTCACCAAGTAGAAATGAGCACTGAATATTAATCTGAATATATTTAATATATTAACTTTTTTGTGGTAATTGCCTCCATTCCATGCGGATGAGTCAGGATTTGTCACTCAGTTCATTTAAGATAACAAACAGGTTTTTATATTAAAGCTAATTAAGTGTGGGTAAACTTCATTTAGATCCCCGCTGCTTTTAGTGAAGATTCATTGTGATAAGAAGACACGTTTGCCCTCTGGTTGTCAGCTTAGGTCTTCTTCTGTCTAATGTGGTTTCCGGCACTCACTGTCTGTCCTTTTATCTCTCCATCAGTTCCTTGTTTATCTTTCCATCACTCGGGTATGAGCGCATATAAAATTTAGAAGAACTCGAGTGCTGCATGCGCGTAGGAGAGAACAGGTAATTAAAGTAAAATAAATCCAGAGAAAGAATGTAAGAGGGGAAGTGAGAGAAGTTGGTTCTCACAGAAAGTGTAGTTCTCACATCACTCATTTAACTATGCTGTATTTTGTTAATAAAACCGTGAGTGAAGATGTAAAAAATGCACCCACTACACTAAGTTGGGCGATCCTGTGTGTGCTGAGCAGTCAAAGCATGTAAATGTGTTAATGCAGTTCCGAATCTAAATCAGTGTCCACTAGAAAAAGACTTGACTGTGGGTGGTCTCGACTGCTCAAGGCAACTGGGGAGTAAATATGTAGGTCAAATGACGCTGCCAATAATATGATGGAGTGTCCTCCATTCCTCACTGCCCTGATGGGGAAGAGACCACAGTAATGGCTTGATGACATGTTTGAAGTTATATTATACTGATAAAAATCAAGTAAGTACTGCTGACTGGAAAGAGCATACTTTCGGGTTTCCAGTAAAGCAGCGCATCAATATAGGCACAATTAATATTGCGATATGAATACAGTTTCACAAGATAGTTAGAATAGCACTATTTGATGGTTTTTTAGGGAGTCTAACCATATTCAGGTGGAGAAATTAAATAACCACAATGCAAATAAATCCTTCTTACTTTGTTTTGTCTTGTTTCTATTACGAAATATGTTTAAAAAAATGAATATTCTTAGACCAAGAAAAAATGTTCATGTTTTACTGTTAGAAGAAATAAGTGGAAATTAAGAGATTTTTACTTGTTTCAATGAAATGATCTGTCAGTGGGGTAAGTGAAAAACGTAATCTTGTTGAAATATAGATATTTAGACAAGAAACAAGACAAAAAAATCAAAGTAAGAAATGTTTTTGCATTAATCATGTCAATTCCATTTAAATGCAGTGATTTAATACAATTGTAAAATCATTCTAAGCACGATATACATATTTATTGAATATTATTCAGTTCATAAACAAATGCTGAGCAGAGTGAATGTCAGATTTCCTCAAGACAACCAATTGTCAATGTCCAAAACATTGTTGTCAACCAAAAAACGTCACTTGTTGAATGATTGCCATATTGACCGTGGGGCAGGAAAAAAACACACCCTTGACCTGAAGCCATATTGTGTAAATCTACCTGAAGTTCTGTTTCCTAACCCAGTTCCTGTAGGCCCTCACCACCACACACTCTACCTAATCCAAATAAACCTTATTTAACATATCTGCTCAGCAGAGACTCAAAGTCCTGAACAGGTGCATCAAATAGGTTCTATTTGAGAACTTCAAGAAGTATAGACCCTGAGAGTGTGTAATACTGCTTCTAAAACATGTCTGGAATGTCAAGGTGTAGCCCGAAACACTGGACATCGGCATGACAAATATGGACCAAATGACACACACACACCCCTCTGTGATTACACCAGTCTAACTCTCACAGTCATCAAAATAGGCTACGCAAACATACCAAAAATGAAGCTTGTCCTGTTTTAGGAACTCTCCGGCAGGACATTACATCACTACTATTACTACCAGCAAATGTCTGTGTGGGAAGCTGTAAGGAGTAAACCTTCCTATTCTAAGAAATAGATGACGGCACTGCTGCGCTGGTCATGTTGCGTGTTTGATAACAATTGTAAGTTCTTCTGAATTTTGAACAAGTAGCCATACTACACTGTACAATCCAACATTTAGTCTTAAGTGGACGTCAACATTGGTTTCAGGTGGTTTTTCCCTTTTGTAGATTAGACTACATTGACGTTGAGGTGGGAAAATACTTAAGGGGACTTAGGTTAGTAGGTTTGGTTTCATCATGCTTTAGGTAGCAAACAAAGGAGAGGCCTTGGAGGAATGATGTGTCACTTACTCATCCAGATCAGTCCACAGCGGCTACAAAAGCCATCTTTGTTGTGGTCTCTACTGTCAAATATGAGACGTTATATATGACAAATCTGTAAAAGTCCACCAAAAGGGCTTGAGTGTCAAAACGGATCAGAGAATGGATAAACTGAAATTGGATAACAGTTGCCTTAAAAACTGACGAAATCCCACTGCGTAAAACGATGACGTTCACCTATCTCATCTATGACTGGTTCATGCGTAGAAAATGAGTTGGTATCGACTAAATCCTTGAGGTTTTCTGAACAAAACAAAAGATTTAAAAAGTCTGTTTCGCTCTAGTGACATAACACAAATTAAAAGAGATAATTTTTCAGTTCAGCACACCCTAACTACAACTGGCTGTTTAGATGTTATATAATAATGTGATCATTCTAATCTCCCTTATATCTGTGCCACATATAATGCATAATCTTATCGTCAAATCTTCATTGGACAATAAACAAACATTAAAACTCTGACCTTAATAAATAGAGCTATTCAGGTGTTTGTTTGTTTACTATTATACTTCTAGCTATTTTGCATCACTTTATTGTGATTGTTTTATTAATAGTTTTATATATTATTTTCTGTTTGAAATTTTTTTCAATTTAATTACATGTGGTTTTATATAATAATTCAATTGTACTTGAATGTTATATTAGTGGCTGTGCTTCAATTCGAAGGGAAAATTAAAACTATTTCTGTACAAAAAAAAAGCAAGTTATCCTATGCAATTTATGCTGTTTAATTTCTAAGCGATGACATTTGACTTCTTAGATGATTTCACAGGTGATACTACAGGTTTCATAGCATTAAACGACTGAAGGAGGACATTAGCTATGTTTCCGTCCACCTATTTTTATGCACATTTTAAATATGCACAAAAAACATGTGCGCATAACTGAGTAGGATAAACTTAAATGTGCGTAAACTACAGCGAAAACACTTTTACGGAAAAAAATTCCAGTATGTGCATTAAAAAAGTCATGTGATTTTGTTATAAGAATCCATGTGATGATAAAAATGTGTGTGAATAGACAAACCTGCAGGCTAAGCACACTGTAAAACATCTGAAATTTAGTTTTGGTCATTCTATAATGCCTTAACCATTTCAGTATTAGTGTTATTGTATTATTAATGACCTCCAGAACTGTCAAGAGCATCTTTGATCTGCATCTCACGCCTTCAAATGCCACCACGCATTCATTGCTTGTCGGCATCATCTTCTGAGACGCAAGTCATTTATTAAATAAAGAAAAGATTCACGCAACTTCCCCTACACTGCAAAAACTGCTTTTCTTGCTTAGATTTTTTGTCTTGTTTCTAGTCTAAATATCTAAAATTTCTTATATCAAGAAGCATTTTCTTAACAAGCAAAAAATATTGTCTTGTTTTGAGAAATAATATGCCAATATTAAGTGATTTTTTCCTTAAAACAAGCAAAATAATCTGCCAATGGGGTAAGCAAAATAGTCTTGTTTTTTCTTTTGACAGAAGATTATTTTGCTTACCCCATTGGCAGATTATTTTGCTTGTTTTAAGGAAATTATTTCTCAAAACAAGACAATATGTTTTGCTTGTCTAGAAAACTCTTCTTGATTTAGGAATTTTTAGATATTTGGACTAGAAACAAGTGAAAAAATCTAAGTAAGAAAAGCATTTTTTGCAGTGTACCGCACCAAATTATGTTTTTACTTTTGATATTTGACGCCAGAGTTAATCAGCAAAGTTTTTAAATGTGATATTCCAGTGTTGCACATTCATTTAATTTGCATCTTTGTAAATTAAGCTATTGTCTTTAACTTTTCTCAGCCTTTTATCAACTATTCCCTTGATGTAGATGCTAAATACAATGTAGCACTGTTTTAAAACACTTCCTGCAGAACATTCTTTAAGAGACCACTTTGTCTATTTACATAGTAACTTTATTGTGGCGCTGGAGCTTTGATGTGTGGCACTTGGAAAGGAATTTGTTTAAGCAGTTATAGTTACTGAAAGCCATAACAGCAGACCCGAATCTAATATGTAGCAGGACGCTCTTCTGACATTGGCATTGCGATAGCCAAACAACCACCCTGGCGACTACACAGCAACAATTTAGAGCATCATAGTCGCAATTTGTACTTAGATTTTCCAGAGAATTAAACTTCCGTGCCATTTTGTTTGCTTTTCTGATAACTGTAGTTGGCAAAATGGGTTCCAATCAGGCAGAAGGCATAAGGCCTGGCATGACAGAAAGAAAACAGAATCTTCTGCCAAAATAAACTGTTGTTATTTTAGCCAATGATAAAGGCACATTTTAATGTTCTCCATCTGCCTGCATTCTTTCTCAGGGTTATGAGAGATATATTTCAGGCATGATCTATTTATATGGAGTATAATCTGATGTCCTCAACTTCTTTTTTTAATAATATCGGTGAAGTTGCACATGGATTTGAACGTCACTAACATTTCCTCAAAAATAAAAGCACTTTTGAAGATCACATGTTTTTTGAAAGCATTCACAGATGCATTACGGTTATGTATCACTTGGTTTGTTTTGCTTCACTTTCAAGTAGGTCCTTTCTAAATACAGCACTGTCTCAAAGCACTTATGTAATATTGTTTGTCCGTTTGTTAGAAATTCAGCTGCATTACACAAGACAATGTCTATTGTGTACACTCGCTGGACACTTTATTAGGTACATCTGTTGCACAAACAAATGCAAACAGCCAATCTGAATGCATTTTGGCAGGTAAACATGTTCAAGAACAACGTTTTTTAATCACGTTCCTGGAGGACCACCAACACTGCATGTTTTGGATGTCTCCTTTGTCTGTCACACCCATTACAGGTCTTTCAGTCTCTGCTAATGAGTCTGATCTGAATCAGGTGTGTTTGATGAGGGAGTGTTTGATGAACACTGGTCAAGAACATGATCTGCTGAAGTTCAAACCAAGCATCAGAATAGGTAAAAATTTATATTTAAGTGACTTGGCATGTTTTTGGGTGGCAAAAAGGCTGGGATTTTCATTACATTACGCCATCTCAGGGTTGCCAGATAACAGAGAATACAAGTAATTCAAATAAGCATGTGTTTCTGATTACTGATTAGCATGTTCAGCTGTGTTTGATTAGTGTTGGAGCAAAACCCTGCTGGACAAAGGCCCTCCAGGACCGAAGTTGTCCATTCCTGGTGTATCTAATAAAGAGGCTGCTGAGTGTATGTTTATGGTGTGGCTTGCCTTGAACTCCATTGTTATTTTGTGAGACGTCAGCGCCATCGTGTGGTTTGGTAAAACATTGCAGCCATACAAGGTTGCCCTCCTGCCGTCATGCTTTGTTTTAATGTGACGACGTATTGCGGAAGTTTTTCTCACTTTGAGAGCAAAACAAACAGAGATCTGTACTCGCCAGTCCATAACTCCTTAGAGAAGTTATATGATCTACATATATAGCCATTGAGGAATATTAACCACGGGTTTACCACAAATAAAGGCTAAGAAACGTGTTAGTAATTTAACCACAAATTAATCATCGTTAAATTGTAGTTTTCCCCACACCTTCCATAGTTTTTTTTATTTAAAAACGTGATTACAATATTTGTAAGCAATACATTTCTGCTATTATTACACTTTTACTATATAAGAAACATGGTTATTTGTCGTAAGATGTCGTTTAAATGTTATAAATGAGTTAATAACGTTACACTTCCTCATTTCCCGATTCGCTGCAGTTTGCACATTTGCAGAATATGGGATAATCTGCAAAGGAATTCGCAGACTATAATAGTGCAAGCTGTAACGTAGTAATAATAATGATGTATAACAACAATAACAATGCGTCTGATATTATCTTCCTGACCGTTTGAAAGTGCGCTCTGGGGACCCGTCCGCCTCCACCATTGACGACTTTCTCTTGCTCCTCTTCGGTCTTTCGTTGACTGGCTCTGCCATTGGCGCTGGAGATCCGTCGGTTTCTTCCATTTGAAAGACGTGGACTTGGATTGCGTTACTGTAAACTGTTTGTATAATACGTAATACAGTTAAAAACGGGTTATTTTAGGGGGGATGAATAGAAAGGGGAAGCTAGCTATTCAATGGATAGGACGGATTTTGAATATGGCGGAAATCTAAAATCATGACCAATCAGGAGCGGTTAAGAGTAATGGGGGAGGGATTTAAGGTGACGAAACACCTCTGCTTCTGCTCTGCCTTGTAGCCTACATAAAGGATCTGTTTGGTAAATCTCATATTCATAAATGTGGAAAAATTAATTCTAAACCTGTTTTTTAAGGGTTTTTACAGTTTATATGTGGACTCGCTTTAGTGTATTAATAGTAAGAAATGTCAATATACAATTATAATAGCCAAACAATTCAAATTAATTGAAGAATGATCTTGATGTCTACATAATTTATAATGCCTGATGTACTGAAGTTATGGAGACATCTATTCTAAAACGAACTAGTCTTTTGTTTTATATCTGAAATGTAAACTGTTAACTCAATTTTTTTATATATTATTTTGGATCTCATGTTAGAATTATATACTTGTTGTTGTTGTCTCTAATCAAGAGTAGATAAAGGCATTGTAAGAGTAACACACTTCATCAACATCAAAACATATTTAGACTTGACTTTAGGTAGGAACTTGAAACAAACTAATCTCTTAATGGTTAAATGATTTTTATTTGATGTATTTTCAACTTTTGTTTTAGAAACCCCTTAGTGTTTTTGTATGTTATTAGAAAATATAATATAATGTAAAAAAAAAAAAAAAAAAAAAAGTTCAATATTACTAATATTGGTAAACATATAGCGACAATGCACTGAAGCATTTAGCCTTTTTCTTTACTCGACTGCATTTCAAGATAAACTGAATAGTACTGATAACATGTAGATGTTTGCAATGGACATTTTTCAAATAACAGAAACATTTTGGCTTCTGGATCTATTCTCAATAGGATGACAGTTGAATTGGATGAAGAGTTACCCCTTACAATATCCTCATTAGTGCTAAGAACGTTGGTTTTGCTTATTTCAGATTAATGAGGCTTATGGTTACTCATTAAAAATCACTTTGAGCAATGTTGGCCACAAAGAAAAGCCTGACTGTTCACAGCGAATACACTTTTTGTGAGTCAGTAAAACCAGTAAACGCTTTATTGTTTGTTTTTGCTTTTTTTCCCCTTCCTCTTTTAATGCCAACTCATCCCGAACAGAAAATAAATTTATCAGTGTATTATTTAGTAAATTATTAATAGTACTGCAATTAATACTTTATAACATAATAATATAGTGCTTGTTTATTTATATGAAAAAATATATTGTATATATTGCATTATCATTATATCAATATCATTTTATGTGATTTGCAGCTTTTTAATATAAATATAGCCTAATAGAATAGTAATGATATGATTTTGTATATAGCCTGTCCAATGTAATAATTTGCCAGGATTATATGGCTATGTTTTGAGGAAAATGTTTTTTTTTTTTTTTTTTTTTTTTTTGAGGTACTCACAGCATGTCTGGCACAAAAAATCAAATATATTATAATGTAGGGGATTTATTTGCAGAAAATTACATTTGAAGAGTTCAGATAAAAAAAAAACTTCTAAGTGTCGTCTGATATTTCCATCGAAAATGAACATTTTTCTCAGCCTCCTTTGTTTATGTTGAGGTATTACACGTTAAAGACCAGGAAAAGGACTTATTCCTTGCCATTAAAGTGATGTTACTGAACATACGCACAGAAGCCTGATAAAAATGCTCATTTTAGAGGACTGCATTTAGAGGTTTTTGCATCTAAACTCCTCATTTCCATTTTTTCAAAGTGTGTTTTGTTGACCTATTGCTATTTTGCAGCTAATGGAGTGATGTGAAACTCATCTCTGCAGTTTAGATTCAACACTCAATTAGTTGGATCAGGTGTGTTTAATTAGGGTTTAGGCTGAACTGTGCAGAGCTGCTGCCCTTCAGGAGCTGAGTTTGACACTCCTGCTCTAATGAAAATATTCAAAGATATGAAAATTCTAAATATGAACATTGATGGCAAACCCAGAGAGTATATTTATAATAAAATTTCCTGCCTGGACTTGGACACAATATCAGGAAGGATACTTCATGATTACCGTTTAAAAAATGCATATTTGGTCGTAAAACAGTGGTTAATAATTCCCCAAGTGTACACATCTTTATTACAGAGAGACACTGATAATGAATTCATGTTTCAGTCACAGGAGCTTATTGTTAAAGGCTTTTAAGCAAAGGTTTGCAGTTGTTTATTTCATACTAAATGACATATTCCCAACTTTAAAATCGTTCTTACAAGCATTTGTTTGCTTCTAAAATGAACTAAAATTCCACCTCAAACAGTTTGTGACAAGTGAAGGATGAGTAAAAGATGACAACATTTTCAGTTTTGAGTAAACTATCCTTTTATCCTAACTATACCTTATGGTCTCATTTAACCCATACAGAGTGGGGTCACAGTTCAATAGGTTCATAATTAATTATCCATTAAATAGCTTAAAAGTTAAAGGTTAAATGCAACTACACATAATTGAACATGCATATATTCTATATTTATTTTTTCTGTAATGTTAATTAATTTTAGAAACAAATAAATACCTGGAAGAAATGTTTTGACCTGTAATGAAACAAATATATAACAAGCATGACTACAATTACCAATTTTGAAGAAAAGAGGGTGTTTATCATACATTTTGCACTAAAACGTAAGATCAAACACTCTCATTTCTTTAAAATGGTTACATTTAATCATGTTTGTTATAAATTTGACTCAGTGCTTCACTTCCACTTTAAGCAAACGTTTGTGGTTGTTTATTTCATACTAAATTACAAATTCCCTTGTAAAAATATTCAGAAATGTTCTTACAAGCATTTATTTGCTTCTAAAATCAACTAAAATGACAGATAAAACATTTATAGACCATATACATGTTCAATTATTTGTAGTTGCATTTAACCTTAATTTTTTAAAACTATTTAATAAATAATTTTATGAATTATGAATTATTGAGTTCAATACAATATGAACCTATTGAATTATCACCACAAATGGAAAAAAATGTCAATTTACTGATGCATTCACTTGTTTGAGTTTTTGTTTTCTGTTGAACACAAAAGATACTAATGATTGACATAGTATTTGTTATGGAAGTCAACGGTTACAGGTTTCAATGTTTTTCAAAATAGCGTCTTTTGTGTTCAACAGAATAAACTCAATGTTTTGAAACTGAGTAAATGGTGAGTTTGGATGAACTATCCCTTTAAGTAATTACATGATAACACAATAATTTTCTTTTAGGAGGCTTTGATATGATGTGTGTTCTGAAAAGTGTAAGACTGACTTAATTGAATCTATTATCACCTAAATAAAAATATATCCGGCTTCATAATAACCTAATTCTCAAACTACTAAACTTGAAGTGTCGCTTTCTAACCAACAGAGGGCAGAACTGAACTAGAGATCAGCTAAAACCCAAAACAGATTTAGACAATTAGTCTTGATTACAGCCTTTTGATTTATTTAGTGATGAATACGTGGAACCTCAATAAATAACACTCATATTCAGCTGAAAAAAAAGTGAGATTTATTTTCAAACAAATTAGCAATAAGCTCTTAAAAGTTCTGAGCACACATGCAATATTGGAAAAAAGGCAGCGATGGCTCTCTGAGAGAAGCTGAAGAATTGATCCCCAGTCATTATAACCGATTTCAAATGGTGCTAGATGACAGATGGGACTCTAAGCACCAAAGGAAATCAGTCATCGTTTGGTGGGGAGAGAGAGAGAGAGATGAGGGTCTTCACTGGCCCTCTTCAACAGGTCAAACAAAGGAATTAAACACACAAACACACTAAAGCTCATATAAAGACAGGCAGGCAAGAATCAAATTCAGCAGTTTTAGGATGCACTCATAAAATGTGGTCTATTTTGTGAGGGGTGATGTATTTGGAAGATTTAAAGTTCCTATTGGTTGTTTTGGAGGGTTTTTCTGATGACCGCCAAGGGGGTTATACTTCCAAAATCCATAATTGTAGAATAAAACATCTAAATGTATCATAATAGCATTAATTATAATAAAGGATAAAACATTAAACATTTATTTGAAAAAAAAAGAGTAAAAAGTAAATACATTTGTACAAAAACCAGACAGTAGAAAAAATTATAGACTTAAAGAAACTGAAATTATAGAAAATCAAAATGAAAAGTTGGGGGCGAAGCAGTGGCGCTGTAGCCTCACAGCAAGAAGGTCGCTGGGTCACTGTTTCGAGCCTCGGCTCAGTTGGCGTTTCTGTGTGGAGTTTGCATGTTCTCCCTGCGTTCGCGTGGGTTTCCTCCGGGTGATATTCCCCCACAGTACAAAGACATGCGGTACAGGTGAATTGGGTAGGCTAAACTGTCTGTAGTGTATAAGTGTGTGTGTTACTGTCACTTCTTTGTTACTGTTTTTAAATCTCCTTTGTTTGATATTCTCCAACTTTGCTTGAAATCGAAATGTGATCCAGCAGCAAATCCCTCCTCAAGAGCACTTATTTCACATATCACTACACATGACAAAACACTTAAACGGATAGTTCATAAAAAATGATTAATGTTTAGCTGTACTGTCCCGTTAAAAGTTAGTTTAGGCTAACAAACATGATGTTGACACTGCTACAGACATAATCTCCTTAGATTTCTAATAATAGTTACATATTGCCATGTTGCTGTCATTTTTTACATGTCTTTTTAGTTATTGTCCAACTTCTCCTGTAATCGAAATGTGATCCAGGAGTAAATCCCTCCCCAAGATTACTTATTTCACATATCGCTACACATGGAAAGATCCTTAAAGGGACAGTTCACTTTTAAAATCAAGCCTTTGTCATTTTAATCCTTTATGATTTGTCACATATTAATTTCTTTTGATTTCCACAATGAAAGCCAATGCGATTATTCATTTGTAGAGGAACTATCCTTTTAAAAGCTTATATTTAGGCTAACAAACATGTTGTTGACTCTTCTGCAGGCATTATTTCCTTCAATTTCTCATAACTGTTACATTTGGCCTACAGCAATGTGCTTTTTGTTGTTATTCTCAAATATTTTATGATATTGAAACACAATCCAGTGCAAATCCCTCCCCAAGAACACTGATTTCAAATGGTGCTAGACTTTGGTAGAACACATCTAAACCACCATGTGAAACCAGCATCTGGAGGAAGAGTCCAAAAGAGTCGACGATCCTATCAGGAGTGCCTCTATATCGCTGCTAGAGCTGATGATTAACATAACAGGAAAGGCAAAAGGTTGAACCAGCAGTGGGCATGATTTATCAGGAAGTGACTCTGTCAAAACAAATGTCACGGTCATGGACGTGGCTTTGAATAGAGACGTCCACTTTTCTTTCCTCCTCTAGTGATCCCAGTGAAACTCCAGTTGTTGATCAGTTAAGAAGTGACCGCATCTTATTGCATAACCCATGATGTGTTCTGATTTATTATGGCGTGTTTGTGTATAAATAGAGGTCTGATTGCCCAGAAAGAATCCCTGAATTGGTTTTGTCTGTGGGAGGATGACGTCAACTCTTTTTTTTTTTTTCAAAGGAGAACTGTGGGAGACGGAAAATATGAGTCATTGGAAGATCTCGAAACAATGTCATCATTCAAAGTAGACGTCAAACACGAACAGGATTGGTCACTCACCTGCACTCGGGCCACTGAAGGTCCTTCAAGATAACTTGTGTACTTACCTCCGCCAACACAACACTGATGTACGTCATTATAATTGCGTTTTGTTCGTGGCACGGTGCCTTAAATGCTGTGAGACGTGAAAATTAGCCGCACCTTTCTATGGCTGTGTACACAGTACAGCTCAATTTGGTTGTCGCTTCACCTTTTTGTGTTTAATCCTGTTCTCTACAGTCAGTTCAGACTTTTACGAGAGAGACGATTGCATTCAATAATCAAATTAAAGAGATAGTTTACCTAAAATTTAAACAATATATCTTTTACTCATCCTCCACTGGTTTAAAACCTATTTGAGTTTCTATTTTCTGTTGAACACAAAAGAAGATATTTTGAAGAATGCTTCGCCAGCATTCTTCAAAATATCTTCTTTCGTGTTTAACAGAAAAAATAAACTCTTATAGGTTTAAAATTACATGAGGGAGAATTAATGATGAGGTAGTTTTCATTTTTGGATGAACTTTCCCTTTTTTTACTCCTGAAAACTAAAGGTATTTGTAAAAAATACAGTTTACATTGTGTACAGAGCCAAAAAGAACAAGTTATTGATGTACTTTAATATCTTTGTTCTTTATGCAAGCAATATAATTAACTGAGAAGAGAAAGAAATCACAAGAAAAGTGTCCTTGATTCAGTCATGTTGCCAGATCTTGCTAAAACAAACCTACCATAAATAAAATGACATAAATAAAAATTTTAAAATAAAACATTAAAATAAAAAATTAGACCAACATAAATTCTAAATAATACAAAAATATTGCTTCACAGATCTTGAAATAGACAGCTCACCTAAAATCATTTAATTGGTCCCCAATTACTTTTACCATTGTCAAAAAAGAGAAACACTACCTGACAAAAGTCTTGTCGCTTATCCAAGTTTTAGGAAATAAATAATAACTTAATTTCTAGTTGATCATTTGGTATCAGAAGTGGCTTATATGAAAGGCAAAGGCCTCTAGATTACGCTTATTTTACCAAAATAAATATGATCATGCTGCAATAACCTATTAATAAAGTCATCTGGAATGGCAAAGAAAGTGTTCTTGCAGGACTCCCAATGTTCATCAAGATTTTTTGGATTTATCTTCAATGCCTCCTGCTTCATCTTACCCACATGCTCAATAATGTTTAGGTCTGGTGACTGGGCTGGCCAATCCTGGAGCACCTTGACCTTCTTTGCTTTCAGAACATTTGATGAAGAGGCTGAAGTATGGCAAGGAGCGCTATCCTGCTGAAGAATTTGCCCTCTCCTGTTGTTTGTAGTGTAATGGGCAGCACAAATGTCTTGAAACCTCAGGCTGTTGATGTTGATATCCACTCTATTGATATCTTGCATGCCCCTGTACTAAATGTAACCCCAAACCATGATTTTTTTCTTCACCAAAAATCAACTTGACCAAACTTCTGTGAGAATCTTGGGTCCATGTGGCTTCCAATAGGTCTTCTGCAGTATTTATGATGATTGGGATGCCTATCAACAGATAATTCATGGGAACAACATACCTCAAATGATCAACTAGGAGTCAAGTTATTATTTGTTGCTCTTACAACTGGGATTAACGACAAGACTTCTGTCAGGTAGTGTAAATCCCAGATTATTAATTCATATATGTACTGTCCCTTTAAAATTGTCTATTCATGCTTAAAAACAACATGTGTTTGACACAGCTGAGGCATTTGTTTCCTTATATTTCTCATCATCCTTGCACACCTTCTCATATCACTGAATGCTGAGAAGCCCACACAGATTTGGCTCACCGTGTTTATTATTACACACCTTATTATCAGTTTCTCGCACTCTGGAAGACACAGGAGGCGTCTGATTTAATGGCCTAAGTCACACGGCAGGCTTGATTTTTACATGGAGTGACAGTTAACCGTTTTCTGTTAACCGGTGCTAGCTTTAATGCTCTGATATGTCAGTTTAATTGGAGAGAAAATATCTCGTATGCTACACACTATTCAGAAAAGCACAACTCTAGCAGCCTGCAACGCCTATTAAAGGTCCTGCTAGGAATTCAGGTGTTTTTGTTTGTTTTTTTTACAGCTACATATTACTGAACTGGCTGTCTTGAGAAATCACACCTGTCTCTATAGCAGAACTAGGCCCTGTGAATGGCAAATAATAACAGTGTGACTGTGTACCGCTGTGGTTATTAGCCAGTCTGAGAAGGCAAAACTAGTGGTAAGGGTATTTTTTTAATAATGGCAGATGGAGAAAGCATGTCAGAAGCTTGTTTGGATACAACTGTTACCTCTGGAATCGCGGGTATTGCCTCTAGAGGTGCAGAAATGGCTTTGAAAGAAACAGGAGAATAAAATTTAATCTTTAAGTCAGGATGAAATAGCCTTTTTCCACATTTCTGTGCTGATTTTGAAGGAAGAGTTTAGAAGGAAGAATAAACGTTGGCTCGGTGGTTAGCAATGTCGCTTGAATGTTTCCCAGTACCGGGTTCCAGCTAAAAGGGCATCTGCTGTGTAAAACAAATGCTGGATAAAGTTGTTGTTTCATTCCGCAGTGGCGACCCCTGGCGAAGAAAAGAACTAAGCTGAAGGAAAATGAAATTACACGTACTTACTATATTGTTAGAGTTAGAATGTGGGTTAGTTTTAGGGTTAGTTAAGTGTTCAATCATGCTTAATGAATTGTAATTACTATAATAAGTACATGGAACATGTAAAAAAAGACACTCTAAAATGGGCAGTCTCTTAGCAAAAACTAATTAAAATAATCAAAATAATGAAAAAGTAATACAAGAGAAGTGTTGGGTAAGTTACTTCAAAAAGTAATCATGTAATAATTACATTATTAAAAATGTACTTAAATGACATTTGTAATTACGATGTTTGAAAGTAGCTCAACTAGCTTAAATTAGCTTAACTCATTAAGTTAATTACTTAACTCAACACAAAAAAATCAGTGTTTAAATAGACACTAGAACTTAAATTCAGCGTCTACCTAAACCAAACCAGGCTCATTCTGGTTTTGTACCCCTACCCCTATATACAGTTCTAGAGAGAGCAAAATACATTCCAGGAGCTAAGTTTTTTTTTTTTTTTTTTTTGCAGTTTTTGTAAATCCACCAGATGCCGCTGTATATGCTTTTTCAGATCTCAAATTTCTCTCACGAGTGCCATTTGCCCCTGCTTTTCTCACGTTAATCCACCAGAGGCCGCTGTTGACTTTCTGATTTACTGACTGACCAAACGACCGATCCCACCACCCTTTTCCTTGCCTAAACCCAACCAATTGTTTTTGTTAAACAGCACCAATTGACCCGCTCACCCACTTCCCTAAACCCAACTGAAAGTGTTTTGAAAAACAAAAAAGTGTCCAGAAAAAGAAAAGCCCCCTGAATTTTTTTCCCCACATTTTCAGATTTTGCCTCATTCTCACCCTGTTATTTACTTTATTTTATTTTTTAGCTTTTGTTTTTGTCTTACCTGCTTTCTAGAACAGTTCATCACTGGACTCAAACCCCATTGCCATGGTCAACTTGTACATGTTGACCTACCGGAAAACTGATAACAACAGAAAAGCCGTCCATACAGAGGTAAGCGGTCAGCTGGTAACATGAAAAGGAACAGCGTCATACCACCCCGTAGCTTTTGTTTTAAAGACGAAATCCAGCCATACGTACTCCAGGCTACATAATTCGCAATCTCCAGAAATGTATATAGGGCTACATTTTAGAATGAGCTCATGTTGCTGAAATCAGAGCCAAACAGGACATTTTATTTTTATTAAAAATGAAAAACTTTAAAAATGATAAGCATTATATGCATCAAAACACAAATTATTTCAAAGCAATGTCACTATATTTTGTGCATATTGACATACATTTCATTCATTGTTTCTCAAACATGTTCAATCTACTTGATAAATTAATTCCTTTGCTTCATTTAATTAACTGATCCAGAATTGTCGAATTTGTGTACAAGGACATTATATAAAGTCACTGTAATTAAATAAACTGAAAATGAACAGTAATTCTTTGTGTGGAAATAATCTAATTACATTAACTAGTAGGGCTGGGCGATATGGCAAAAATGCAATCTCGATAATTCTTTTCCATCCTGAACGATAATGATATATGTTTCGATATGAGTTGTTAATGCTTCCAGATTTAAAAGAGTATCCCAACAAAGACTGAAGCCACGGAAATTAGAGAGTCCATTAAATGGCATATATTAACATTTTTGGTGGCCGATAATTTTTGTCAAAAATTCGGTACATTTGTAATGTTAACACACTTTTAGATTCCCATTGTTGCACATTTCTGCTGTGTGATTGGCTCTTAGATCAATATAGAGCAAAAAGCCCAGAGCTTATCGTTGTTATCGATTTGCGATTTAATATAATATCGTTTATCAGACCAGCCCTAGTAACTTTGTAATGGTGCTGTATAAGTGTATAACTTTCGAAGTTATAATGTGGTTTGCATACAACATTTGAAAAAAAAAAAATATTTTTTTAAAGTGCTGCTAATGTTTGTGAATAACAATTTTAATAACATCATCAAAGAGGAAATATTTCCTTTGAAAAGTGCTTAAAAACAGGAATCAGACTCGTTTATATTTAAATACTTCCAGTTCAAATAACAGAGCTGAACTTAAATGTAAACCTGCTCATAAACCCATCCAACAAATTGTAATTACTGACAGGTGCGACTTACCAGGTCCAAGTGCAGTTCTGCTCAGTGGCCTGCATTTCTGAAAGCAAACAGAAGAGGGCAGTGTTTCAGTACATCCTATTTACACACAAACAAGCAGCCAAAACAGGGCAGAGCTGAAGGGACTCCTGCCAGTTCAGTCAATACACAAACACACATGCGAGTCCAGCTAGTGTGTGTGTGAAGCCCACCACAGAGGTGTTGTTCTTACACCCTGCCACTCCACTTCCTGCTCTATTCAATCCCAGGAAGTGACACGCACAAGCCAGAAAACCAGCTCGCGTGTACACACACAAACACACAAAACCACAGAAATGAATGGGCCGCATGATTGCCTGCAGCTACCACTGATGACATCACTCCCTCCCTCCCTCCCTCGCCGTCCGTAATTTAAAAAGCCAAGAGCTGCTATTTATATAACCGTCTGTTTTGAGCACTTTGAGAGCTCATCTCTCTCTCTGCTATTGATTTATTTTTTTACCAGCCACCAAAATAGACCATTAAATGTTTCGGTTTGTTAAAGAGGGTGGGTGCAAGAAACACCTCTCTCCTCTTTGGCTGGAGTGTGAGCTCTGTAATGACGTGGCCCAGCACTGATTAGTCTCTTCAGCCACGTGAGTGTTTTTCTCACTGCTGGATCTGTGATGCTGCTTTATAATGATCAGTCTTGCAAAATGTGCAGGCAAAGAAAGATGGCTTGACCTGCTCGGACTATTAAAGCTCATTTAATCATTTTCATTTCATCTAGATTTTTTTGGATTTTAAGGCCCATGCAATAATGAAAATGTCACTGAAGTAAGATCGCAGTTCAGGAAAGAGCCATTCAGAAGCCTTAACGAAGCAATCACATGTAGTGTGGGGTAGATATCATTTAAGGACAAAAAGGGATAACACTTTAAAATAATGGTCTATTAGTTCATGTTATGTAATGTATTCACTGTATTTATTACATTTGTAATTACAAAAACATCATGAACTCTTTTATTTATAGTGTTTGGTGTTTTTTCATTATTTTTGAGGGCGTCACGGTGGCGCATTAGGTAGTGCTGTCGCCTCACAGCAAGAAGGTCGCTGGTTCGAGCCTCTGGGTCAGTTGGCGTTTCTGTGTGGAGTTTGCATGTTCTCCCCGCGTTCCCGTGGGTTTCCTCCGCATGCTCCAGTTTCCCCCACAAGTCCAAAGACATGCGGTACAGGCGAATTGGGTAGGCTAAATTGTCCGTAGTGTATGAGTATGAATGAGTGTTTATGGATGTTTCCCAGAGATGGGTTGCACCTGGAAGAGCATCCGCTGCGTAAAACATGTGCTGGATAAGTTGGCGGTTCATTCCACTGTGGCGACCCCAGATTAATAAAGGAACTAAGCCGGAAAGAAAATGAATGAATGAATATTGATTCGAGTGTGGGTTTGACACATTTCAGGGAATTGTGCTGCAAAACCCTGTCCTGTCCATTTTTAAATAGACTAAACTAATCTTGTTAACACAAACAAACAATTAGTAAACCAATTAGAACAGTATTTATTAAACTTTATTTAATGTTTTTTAGGCAAATAATGCTAGTTCATGTTAACTCACTGTGCATTAACTAACAAGCACTTTGGGTTTTAATTAGTAAATCTTAAACTATGATTAATAAATGCTTTGCAAGATTATTCATACTTAGTTTGTGTTAGTAAATACAATTAATGGACCATGATTCTAAAGTGTTTCCCAAGAAGCATGAGTTAATTAATATATCAGGGTTAGGAATCCATGGGGGGTTATTTGCCAAAAATCCAAAAATCTAATTTTTTTTTAAATTCATTCTGCATACATAATGAAATAGACAATCATCATAGAATTATCGTTTTCTATCATTTTTTTTAAAGTGTAAAAGGTCATTGGCGACCCTAACTATGTATAGTGTAAGCATATTTTACCTGTTTAAAATGAATGAAACATCTGATTCAGCGCAATTCAACTTTATTTCTCAATGTGGCACTGAGAAAGCATGTCTATGATTTTCAGCATATTTCTGCACAATATTTTCAGCTAAATAATATATACAAATAATACACACTCTTTTATGTGCATAATCCGTTGTTTAAATGTTTCTTTAGATATTTAATTCAAAAAGATTTGAAAAATGTTCCTGAAGGAAAAACTCAAGCCCTGTTCTATTAGTTTTCTTGCTGAACATCCCATTTCCCTGACATATTCATTAAACAATGACTTTTTAAATGACGTCTGCGGCTCCAAGCTATTGCATAATGACTTGAATAAAGCCGGTTCATCCTAAAAAACATTTTTTCCAGGTTGACATTATTAAAATGTGCTGTCCATTAGAGAACCTCCAGTTAGAGAACTAAATGCTGATGAGGATAAAACAGTCAGAAAAAGCAAGCACTTCAAAATGTGTATCAAAGCAGCTTGAAAAGAGCATCACGAAAATCTGCCCACCACTGAATAAGACCCATTTTTCATCTCTAAATGTATACAGTACACACACACACACACACAGTTTGTCTCCATCAAATGTTTAAAAGCCAGCAGTGTGTGCAGTGCCTATAGGAAAGTGACTCATCACATTTACAGCTCAGAAGCTCCATCACCCCAATTAGTCCCAAATACACACTCTTGCACTGTGAATAAGTGCTACAGAAAACACAGTAACACAGCCCGATACTCATATTCATCCTTAGTTGTCACAAACTCTAAGGTGTGACTCTACAGACCAAACCACTTTTCATGCACACCTCAGTTTTGAGATTTTTCAGCCTGATCTCACAAGAAAACGTCACTATTCAACCCAACTACATTCTGAAAACATATATATATATATATATATATATATATATATATATATATATATATATATATATATATATATATATATATATATATATATATATATATAATAAAACGCCATATACATTTCTGAAGAGCGGCAAATACATCCTGATGTGTACGCTTTTTGAGATCTCCACCTGCTGTTCTCGCGTAAATCCACCAGAGGCTGCTGTCAATTGACTCACCCTTCTCCTTCCTTAAACCCAATCAATAGTGTTTTCAAAAGCACCGATTGACCTGCCCTGTTATTTACTTATTTTGATATTTTTGGTTTCTGTTTATGTCTTGCCCACTTTCTGGAACGATTCTTTGCCAGAGTCAAACCCCATCATCTTGATCAACTCCACTCTGCATCTCTAGTCCGCTGACATAAATGGCGAGCTGATTGGACCAACTGGTAACAGCAGGAAAACCAACCATATGGAGGCAATTGGTCAGCTAGTAAGCGTGAAAATGAACGGTGCCATACTGCCTCGTACTGCCTCGTACCATAAAGACGCAATGCAGCCATACGTACTTCTGTCTACATAATTTGTGATCTCCAGAAATGTATATAGGGCAACGTTTACAGAATGAGCTTATGCTGTAACTATTTTACGTTTTGTGCATTTAGTCATATGAAATTGTACGATTTTGAAAAGCGGGCGTGCCACCAATCCCCACACCTAAACCCAACCGTTAATAGGAGATTGGAAAATCATACTAAATTGTACGAAAGAGATCATGCAAATCATACAAATTAGCTGCTAAATCAAATTGCTGCTTTTGAGCTTTTTTGGCGTTTCATAAAGTGTTTTTTTCCTAATAATGAAATAAAACCATCCCATAAATGCACAATCAAGTGCTTATTTTATAACACAATCAATGTATGACTGTAGATTTTGATTACAATACATATATTTAAAGGCCATTTTCTCAAATTTAATTTATCCATAACTGATCCATAAATCTGATTGTAAACACTGTATTCTACAAAAAGTTTTCTTCTGAATTATTGAGGGATGAAAAGTGATTCTTTTAGTCAATGTTCAGATTTTTGTGCTATAAATGAGTGTAAAATTGTTAAGCCAGGCTCATTCTGAAAACGGACCTCTATATACATTTTCGGAGACTGCCAAATATGTCTCAGGAGGTAATTTTTTTTTGCAGTTTTCACGAATCCACCAGAGGCCGCTGTGAGTGCCATTCTAATCAGAGTGCCATTCGCACCTGCTGTTCTATTGTAAATCCACCAGAGGCCGCTGTGAGTGCCAGTCTAATCAGAGTGCCATTCGCACCTGCTGTTCTATTGTAAATCCACCAGAGGCCGCTGTCTACTGACTTTTTGACTGACCGAATGACTGACTGACCGACTGATTGACTGATCCGCCTCCCGCTTTCACTAAACCCAACCAATAATACTTTAAAGAGCAACGATTGACCCACCCAGCCACTTCCCTAAACCCATCGACAAATTTAAAAAGCAGTTCAGAAAAAGAAAAACCCTCGCCGGATTTTTTACGCGTTTTACCACATTCTCACCCTGTTATTAACTTGTTTATTTTATTTTTTGTCTTTTGTTATTGTCTTATCTGCTTTCTGGAACCGTTCTTCACCAGACTCAAACACCGTCGTCGTGATCAACTCCTCTCTGCAATTCAAGTCCACCGACGTATATGGCAAGCTAACTGGACAAACTGGTAAGCCGTCTAAATGGAGGTAAGCGGTCAGTTGTAAGCGCGAAAAGGAATGGCATCATACCACCCCGGAGCGTTTATTTTAAAGACGAAACGCAGCCATACGTTCTTCTGGCTTCATAAATCATGATCTCCAGAAATGTATATAGTGCTACGTTTACAGAATGGCCTGTGTTGAAAATGTTTGATATTTATTGCCTCATTTAAATATTTAAACAACATTTCAAAAAATGTGAAATACAGTAATTTAACAAATCATTGAGGAAACATGGGGATAACTATTAGATATTTCTGTTTACTTTCTTAACCTGCAGTGTCTTGATTTAAGCAGATCGTTCCTTTATTCGGATCAGCAGTTTGGCCCATTTACTAGGAATCTGTGCTGGTGATGATGTTGTAGTTATATACATGAGAGAGAGAGAGATAGAGAGAGAGAGAGAGAGAGAGAGAGAGAGAGAGATAAAGTGTGAGTCAGATGTGAATCACAGCAGGCAGGTGTGTTTTATTTTAATCCTGTCAAACTATGACAAATGTACACAAGCGTAGTTATGACTCACATTCAAGTGAACATAACCTTTAACTGATCCCAGAGCAGCGCTGTATTCCTGTAAATGGGTCCTCGAGGGTCAATAATTAAACAGGACAGTTCCAGGAACAGCAGCTAACATGAACAATGAGCTGAATCTAATCTGTGTATTAAATATGTTTTAACATTTGCGAAATATTGTTTCATTTCCCTGTACATGAGCATATCGATAGATTGTCTGGAAAAGTATATGTGTCTGTGAATAGAAAAAAATAAAAAGGCCATTTTTATCTGTGTTTATTAGCTATGTGTTTAAATTTAAAATGATATTTGTTTAATGTTTTAATCCTAATTTCAAATAAAAAATGACAATTGGTGGAATTAATAAATGTTTTCTTTTCTTTTCTTTGAAAACCAAGGTTATTTAAACTGAATATTGATTTCTTAACTCTGAAGTAGGGCAGCACAATATTGTATACTTTGTTATATACTTTGTTATACTTGGAAAAAAAATTTGGTCACACTTTATTTTAAGTGTTCGTTCTCGCTCTAGGTTTGATTCATTAAACTCCTAATTTGCTCCTTATTAATAGTTATTAAGGTATTGGATTAGATTAGGGATGTAGAATAAGATAATGCAGAACATGTGCTTTATAAGACCTATTAAGCAGCCAATATCTCAATTACATGCATGCTAATAAGCAAGTTAACAATGTGAAGTGGTGCCTGCAGTGTTATTAAATGTATTGATTTTGATTGACTGAGATGATTCTGTAGGGGAGTGAATGATGCATAACGTGATAAACAAACTACAGGCATGGGTGAATGCAACAAAGCAAAGATAAATGTTAAATAAACAGTGCATGCTTTAAGGTTTTGTACATGTGATTAGAAATTACACTGCCAAGTCATCTCAACTTTGCATTTTAAAACTTTGGTTTTGTGTTGTTTAAAAATAAATATTTAAACATGTTTGGAATTAATTAAAAAATAATAATTTAAATAAACATCAGCAGTTTGAAATGTATAGAAATCATAGTGGAAAATAAATCTCCAACAACTACCGTCACCTATTTGTTCAACACAGGCTCATTGTTTAAACATATCCCTGTGTACATTTCTGGAGAGCGCACATTATGTAGCCAGAGCTTTGTATGGCTGCATTTTGTCTTAAAAATGAATGCTATGGGGGGGCTTTTGTTTCTTTTCGCGCTACCAGCTGGCTGCTTACTTCCATTTGGATGACTTCTGCTGTTACCAGTTTGCCCAGTAGCTCGCTGCGTATGGTGGCGGATTTGAGACGGAGTTGACTGCGACGACGGGGTTTGAGTCAGATGAAGAACTCCTTCAGAAAGCAGGTAAAACTAAAAAAAAAAAAAGGCAAAAACAAGTAAATAACAGGGTGAGAACGTGGTAAGATCTGAAAAGGTGGTAAATTCAGGCTTTCTTTTTCTGGATTGCTTTTGAAAACACTGTCGATTGGGTTTGGGAAAGGTGGTGGGTAGGTCAATTGATGCTTTTGAAAACACTATCAGTTGGATTTAGAGAAGGGGTGGGTGGGGTCATCAGTCAGTCAGTCGACAGCAGCCTCTGGTGGATTTACTGCAGAACAGCACGTGCGAATGGCACTCGCAAGAGAGATGAGATCTAAAAAAAGCGCACACAGCGACCTCTGGAGAATTCACGAAAACAAAAACAGCAAAAATAAAAGTACCTCCTAGGACTTATTTTGCATTCTCCAGAAATGTATACAGGGGTACATATCAAAATTGAGTATTTGTCTCCCAGCAACCTTGTTCAAGAGAAGAAGGTTTAAGTAAAGAGTGAATCAATCATGACCCTTTAAATGCACTTAAATCTTCACCAACATGTATGTACACATTTGATGGATTATATGAGCAGGGTAAGACATTAATTGCCAACAACCTGACTATTTCTCAACATGAAACGCTCTCTGGTGTGACTCGGGGATGTAAAGTCAGCGCTGTGAGGACAGATGGTTTTAGCAGGGAGAATGCAGATCCGTCAATAGGTTGAGTGTGGTGTTAATATGGTTTGGCCTGCTCTCCTGAGTTCAGACAAGGGCCGTGGAGAGTAATGGCTATAAAGGCAGCAGGTCGTGCACTCATTCTCTCGCTCTTCCTTTCTTTAATGAGAAGCTGCTCTAAAGGAGACTGTCAACTATTTATAAATCAAGGCTGAAAGGTGCTACTGCTACTGTGTGAGTTTGATTAAAACCAGACACACACATACACACATACATTGACATTTAAAAAAATAATATTAATAAATTGGGAAAAAAATCCAGTGCAGAATTAAAAGAAAAAAAAAACATAAAGCTAAGAAGAATTTTATTAAATGTTAAATAAAAGAAAAGTTTTTAACTTAATGCAATTAATGCAAGATTAGTAGAACAAAAAAATTCAACAGCAATATATAAAACATATTTATAAAGATATAAAACAGCATACATAAAATTTTTATATTTAAAAATATAACAAAAATGAATTAAACTAAAATAGACATTTAGAAATGAATACAATGACACAAATGCAACAATTTCTACAACATTAACAAATATTATTATTTTTCAAGTTGAATTTAATAAAAAAATTATAATTTACTTAATACAAAAATTATTTAAACTAGTTGGCAATTAATTGTTTTTTTAATTATATTTAATTTATTAAAATTTTTTGTAATAAAATGGATGATTTTTTTTATAAAACTGTCAAAAAACACAATTACTAAAACCTTGTTATTATTATTATTCATATTATTATTCATATTATTATTATTATAATTATTATTATTATTATTATTATTATTATTGGTTTGGTCATAGAAAATCAAGAGCAAATGAGTCCTTTTTGCAATGATTTTTTTTAAGTACATAAAGAAGAATAACAGATTGAGACAATGTTTGGTGCTCAAATTCCATGTGAAATCAAAATTTGCTATGGCCATTTTGTCAGCGCTCATTGCTAGTCTTTAGGTGAACAATTATTCAGGCCAACTTAACCCTTTAACAGGCATCATAACCACCTGGTTGACCTTTTATTAATAGGTTATCATTATTATTTTAATTGCTTATTACTATTTATCATTGAAAGAAAAATTATTGATAATCTTCAATTAAAATCTGACCATTTGTTTCCACCTTTGCATTGGCTGTACTTCTGTGTGGACATCAGTTTGGCAGCTTCAGCAACAATAGTCTAACCCATCCTTCTTACCATTAGTTTGCCACAAGTGAATGATGCACAAAAAGAAAGCCCCGCCCCCTATTCAATAATCAGCTTCAGTTGGAAGTACATTAACGTACTAACATAAATCTCAGCAATTTCCAGTTACACAGACTTAAACCATTTAATAATTCTTAAACTTTAAAAGTTGCTTTGAATTACAGATTTGAATGTGCTTTCAGACCCCCCGTGAATATATTTTTATAGATGCAGTATTTGTACATAAACACATAAGCAAACGGCGCCCACACACAGCTGTACATAACGCAACACGTTTCTTTCATAACACACCGAAATGTTTTCCCTCTCTCTGTCTCCTGGCACCATCCACAGCCGTTCTGGCAGCACATCGGCCCAAAGCATGCTCTCGGTGCGAGTCCTCAGGAATTCTTGGACATTTGATGGGGAATTTCAGACATCTGGCTGTTCCTTTTGATCTATTTACAGGAAGAGGCTGAACTTTGGCCCACTTGTACACGCGCTGTGTGACACAGCCGCAGGAGAATGTTCCTTTCTGGGCAAAAACAGATAAACAACCCTTAACAACCCTATCAGACGGGTGGGCCAAATTTAGAGCCTAAGTAAATACCCTACAAAAACACGACCAAATGACAGAAAAATAAGGCAGGGAGAGAAAAGATAATTGAGAGTTTCCAGGAACTGTGCTAGAAAGGACAAGTTTATCTGCTCATGCAATCTCTTATAAACAAACACCACTTTAGCTTTGTAGGAAGTCATGCTAACCTGAGTCATGCTATACACAGCCTGCTTATTATACGTCACAACACTGTTTTATGCCACTTTAATATGTATAGCACCACCTCACAAATATGTGTTTTTCCCGAAAGGACAAGTTTATCTGCTCCTGCGATCTCTTACAAACATGACTTTAGCTTTAGCATTGTAGGAAGTGATGCTAACCTATATAATGCTAAACACAGCCTGTTTATTATCCCTCACAACACTGTGCTTGGATAGTTTTATGGCACTTTAATATGTATAGCATCACCTGACAAATATGTGCTTTTACCGAAAGGACAAGTTTATCCGCTCATGTTATCATAAACAAACACGGATTTAGCTTTAGCATTGAAGGAAGTGATGCTAACCTATGCTAAACACTGACTGCTTATTATACCTTACACCACTGTGCTTGGATAGTTTTATACTAGAACCACCTCACAAATATGTGTTTTTACCAAAAGGACAAGTTTATCTGCTCATGTGATCTTTTATAAACAAACACTACTTTAGCTTTAGCATTGAAGGAAGTTACGGTAACCTGAGTCATGCTAAACACAACCTGTTTACTATCCCTCACAACACTGTGCTTGGGTAATTTTATGCCACTTTAATATGTATTGCACCACCTCACAAATATGTGTTTTTACCGAAAGGACAAGTTTATCCCTTCATGCTATCTCTTTTAAGCACGACTTTAGCTTTAGCATTGAAGGAAGTGATGCTTACATATGTAATACTAAACACAGCCTGTTTATTATCCCTCACAACACTATGCATGGATAGTTTTATGCCACTTTAAAATAGCACCACCTGACAAATGTGTTTTTACAGAAAGGACAAGTTTACCTGCTCATGTTATCATAAACAAAAACGACTTTAGCTTTAGCTTTAGCATTGAAGGCAGTGATGCTGACCTGAGTCATGCAAAACACAGCCTGTTTATTATACATCACAACACTGTGTTTGCATAGTTTTATGCCACTTTAACATAGCACCACCTCACAAATATGTGTTTTTACCAAAAGGACAAGTTTATCTGCTCATGATATCATAAACACGACTTTAGCTTTAGCATTAAAGAAAGCAATGTTAACCTGAGTCATGCTAAACACTGCCTGTTTTGTTATTCGTCACAACACTGCTTAGATAGTTTAGTGTGCCACTTTAATATGCATAGCACCACCTCACAAATATGTGTTTTTACCGAGTGCTTTTAACAAAGGATGAAGAAGATTGCAATGACCTGCAACTACAAATTCCCAGCATGTCTTGAACTAAATGAGCTGTTCTGAGAAGCGCTCCTGGGAAACCCAGCCTGCACTCATCTGGAATGGCCTTGCCAACAGAAACACCACTGCGCAGATCAGTAATTTTACATTTCTTCACCGCAGTGTGCTGCTTATTACGCATGTCCGCTCTCACTGATAACCTCCTCACCAGCATTACCTGCTTTCACATACACAAACTCCCTGATGCAGAGCTTAAAGGGATAGTTCACACAAATATTTAATCCTGTCATCGTTTCCTCAACCTTTATTGCTTCAAATATGCTTAAGTTCCTTTTTTCTGTTGAACACAAAAGATGTTTTGAAAAATGTTGGAAACCAGTATTCATTGACTTTCATAGTAGAAAAAGAAAATACTTTGGAAGTTAATGGCTAGCGATTTCCAACAGAAAGAAACTCAAACAGGTTTATAACACATAAAGGGTGAGTAAAAGATGACAGAATTTTGGGTGTACTATCCCTGTAAAGGGCTCATGAACTGATATGATCTTTTTACTGACGTATACCTGTATTAACAAGGTTTTATAAGTCAAACCACTCTATTGTATATAATTGTAGACTCAGACTGGCACAGATTTGCATATTTATTTAATCAGGGACCAGATTTACCAGCTTAGGCCAGTAGAAACAATTATTTGTCAGTGAGGAGATACGTAGGGAAAAAAATGAAAAGTCGCAGTTATTTTTGTGGATGATCTTATTATATTTAACATGAATTTCAGCTGCTGGATGCAAAGTTTATATGAGGGGTGTTTTAAATAGCTCATGTTACAAGGTTTACTGCCAATTTACTTGTATTTGCATGATTATTTATGCCCCAAAACTGTGTTATTATTAGATTATAACATTAAACCTGTTTATTAAATCAGTCAATTCTGATTTAATCTTTTTTTGTTCTCTCTAGGGAAGGGTTAACGAGCAGTTCATTAAGAATTGTTAAACGTAAAAAAATAAGTAAAAAACACAGTAACCTCATAACTTATTGCATTACTTGTCTCATTTCTAGTACATGTAAATATGTAAAAATCATTGGAGAATTCACAATTTAACAAATCACGCTAACCTTGAAAGTAGCCAGTGTAGTGCTAAATGCTAATGAAAGCTATAGCGTAAAGCTATAGAGTAAAATGAGGAGGGAAAAATAAATGCAAAGTCTTTAGAAGTTTAAAAAGTTAAAACCAAAGAAGTTTCTAACTGATCACAGAAATTGATACATTGGAACAGGGTTGGTCTGATAAACGATATTATAGCGAATCCCGATACAGTTTATATCTATATCGATGATACGCTCTGGACTTTTTTACTCTATATTGATCCAAGTGCCAATCACACAGCAGAAATGTGCAACAATGGAAATCTAGAAGCATGTTGATATCAAAGATCAACCGATTTTTTGGCCACCGAAAATGTTATGCCATTAAATGGATTCTCTAATTTTTGTGGCTTTAGTCATTGTTGGGGGACTCTTAAATCTGGAAGCAATAACAACTTGTATCGAAATATATCGCCATCGTTCAATATGGAATATGATTATGGAGACTGCATTTTTGCCTTATGGCCCAGGCCTACATTGGATACATCATTCCTTATCCTCCTTGCCAGTTTTTCAAGTGAACATGCCTGGGGTCTTTAAAAATAGCCAGTATAGTGCTTAACCTATATGGAGTTAAAAGGATGTAAACAATGCTGTTTCCAACTCTACGTAAGCCAGTTTATCTCATAAGTTTGCAGTCACAATCTCACAATTCAAAGAAAATAAATACAAGATAAGCTTCCATCCACATTATTTTGATTACACGCAAAAAAGCTCACCATCTATGTGTGTTTGAGGTTTGCAATAATATCATTAAATGATGACAGATTTCCTTTTTTGTAAAAACTAACCATCTAAACAGCATGCTCAGGGGCAGAAGCATGATGTCTGAGACTTTCCTGCAATTGAACCAGTGACCTTCCACTTACCAGTTGTGAGTTTAAACCTCTCCACCCCAGAACTCAACACGATGTGTAATGACCATCCCATTTATATTTGAACTAACACCGATTTCCGAGAAATGACACATTCCTGTCTGTGAGGGAATAGCTTCTTGGAAGTCTCCTAGGCCCTAATATAACTGTACAGTATGCATAATTAAATAAGAACCATGAGTCTTAACTGACTCACGTCTAGCCGACGGCTACAGCTCACGTATCTCCCCGCTCCCTTCGCGATCCTTAGGGATGTCTGTTTCCCCCCTCTCCCTGGGTTTACAGTGTAACACATTTGTTCTTCATTTCAGTGCACTTGCATTGAAGCGCACTTCCTCTGACTCACGCCGCAAACAGGCCCTAAATCAGATCATCTGTCAGGGAGTCCATCTCGGCAGCGATTAACAGCAAAAGGAAAAATAACACCGCCACAGTCGCCTGTGTGTTGTTCACACACTCTTTGCTTTGATGGCTTGTCAGAGGCACAGGGTCAGACTTCCAGCTAACCACAGCAGCGAGTCATAAAGCGGAGATCTCTAAAAAGAGGGCTCTGAGCCAAGGCTACTTCCCAAAACTGAAGTGCTGGAGAGAAAAAAAGAAAAATTACAGTAAACGTGACTCGCATTCCCAGAAACCCAGAGTGGGGCCCGGGTAACGTTACAGTCCACCGCACACAACAGAAACCATCTATTGGGAATTGCACTGTGTGAAGTGAGAAAAATGAAAACACAGACAAGCTAATCATTGTGTGTGTGTGTGTGTGTGTGTGTGTGTGTGTGTGTGTGTGTGTGTGTGTGTGTGTGTGTGTGTGTGTGTGTGTGTGTCTGTACCAAGCAAATCAATAACTGCTTATGTATTTAATGGCTAATAACTCTTAGTTATAGTTGTCTTAATAGTTCTTTTTTCACATTCACAGTGTCCTTGTCCTTTGAAATGGGGTTAGATCTTATAATGGGCCTGGATTTCCAAAAAGGTTATAAACAAATGAATGGATCAAAAAATTGAAACAAACTTTTATTAATGGTTTAAGAAAGCTTTGTTTTAAATGAAACAAAGTTTGAAGGCTGATGAATCGATAGACGGATGGTGAGAAATAAATAGATACAGTAGATGGACACATAAAAGGATGGATGGTTGGATTTGAAGGACAAATGAGTAGATGGATGGAGGAACAGATGAGTGGATTTTTGGATTTAGAGGATGGATGGATGGATGGATGGATGGATTGACGGACGAACGAACAGATGAGTTGTTGGATGGATGGAAAGATGAGTTGTTGGATGAATGGGCAGATGAGTGGATGGTTGAATTTGAGGGATGGATGGATGGATGGATGGATGGATGGATGAACAGACGGACGGATGAGTGGATGACTGCATTTGAGGGACAAATGAGTGAATGGATGGCTGGATGGATGAAAGAACATGAGTTGATGCTTGGATTTGAAGGACAAATTAGTGGATAGATGGATTGATAGACTGATGGATGGAATGATGAGTAAATAGTTGGATATGAAGGACAAATGGATGGATGGATGGATGGATGGATGGATGGATGGATGGATGGATGGTTGGTTGGATGAACAGACGGATGGATGAGTGTATGGTTGGATTTGAAGGACAGATAAGTGGTTGGATGGCTGGATGGATGGAAGAACAATAGTTAATGGTCAGATTTGAAGAACAAATGAGTGGATGGATGGAAAGATGGATAGACAATTGAGTGAATGGATGGCTGGACAGATGGATGAGTGGACAGTTGGATTCGAAAGACAAATATGTGGATGGATGGATGGATGGATGGATAAATGGATGGATGGATGAGTTAGATGGACCGAAGGACAGATGAATAGATGAACAGATAAATGGAAATGATGGTTTGATGTATGAACTGATGGACAAAAGGGCAAAAATAGGTATGATGTATGGATAAGGAGATACTATGAATGGATAGATGGATGGATAAATATATAATATGAATGGATGTCCAGACGGACAGAAAGACAGATTGATGTAAAGATGAACAGATAGAAAGAAAGATAAAATAAGATTAGATTGAACTATTTAACTTTGGAACCAGCTTTGAAGCACTTTCAATTTCCCAGAACACATTGCCTGCTAAATTTATTTCAATCGCAATTAAGTAAATTCAAGTTCCAAATCATCTTTGTGTGCATTAGAACCAATTAATAGCGAGAAGTGAATCCCATTTTCCACCACCAGCTGTAAACTCGTCACTGAGCTCTCGAAACCCTAAAACAGCTCTGACACGATTATGCGGCTGGGTATTTTTGTGAATTGGGTTACCACCTACCTCATGTTACAATATGACCGCCTGATAACGTCCCATGCAAGGATGAAACCAAATCTGCCAAGGATACGCTCTATCAAAGACATGCACTATAAAACAAAACAACCGCCTACACTGTTATTTCTTTGGGGATAATTGTAACCTGTCTTTTAACCATTAGACTGATGACTCCTCTGTGTTTTCAAATAGTCCTCCCCTTAGACTCATCTCTCTCTCACTGAATGATTTCTTTCAGTGCCAAGTCCCTAAATGACGTCTTGCTTCAATGATTTCACAGATCGGACATCAATCAATAACACCACAAAAACAGGTCAGTTTTTCAATATCTGCACCACTGATAAATGATTAATTATAGTTTGCTTATGATTGTAAATGCAGGGTATTGATGGGTTGTGCTCTAGTTATGAGATGAAAAAAACATTTAATTCATTCAATAAAATCCTAACAGTCTGAAGCCAAAGAGAGAGAGAGAGGATGTCAAGGCGGAAATATTAATCTAGCTTTCATAAGAAAGCCCGGGCATCACGCCAACCATGGACTGCAGTGTACTTCATTGTCCACTGGCACATAATGTACAAGTTAAATCAACATTTCCTTTAGGTTATAATTTGAAAGGGCAAAGTCCTTCATTGTGGACATGTAATATGAGTAAAACCGTAAACACATTTACAGACTGAATTTTTGTTGCATACAAATTAAACAGAAAAATGTTTTGGCTGCCTTCGAGATTCAATTCGGATATTATTTGCAGCTCTGAAAGAGTCTAATATGATGTCATGCTTTTATATGACCATTCACAAATCTTGCTTGAGTCTGCCACTGACCTCAACACCTCACAAATGATTCAATGAACACCGCGCGGACAGTGTACTGTAACCAGACTCAACAATTTAAACAAGTGGTAAAAACTAAACTGATTCATTTTGGGAGTCATTCTACGTAACTCCGGTCACAATTCAATCTCATAGATACAAAAAACAAGGTCATGTTTTGTTTTATTGTACAATTCATGCTATTAAGAAACCATTAACTAAGACTTTTAGCTCAATAAACTACTAATTTGCTACTTATTGATAGTTGGTAAGGTAGAAGTTGGATTTAGGTAATGGGTAGGATTAGGGATATAAAATAAGATCATGCATCATAAGTGCTAATAAACAGTTATTATCTTAATAATAGGCATGTAATAAGCCTGTAGTAAATGGTGTGAATTTTTAGTTAAACTAAAGCATTACCGAAACAATCCTTGAAACTCATTGTAAGAAGTTCCAGTTTTAAGTCCTACACATTTCAGTCACACTTTATTTTGATGGTCCGTTTGTTGAATTCAAGTTGCATGGTGTAAGTTGACATGTACTTGCAAAGTTTCTTATAGTCAGTTAAATGTCTGTTGAAGTGGTTGGTTGTCTGTTGAGGTGGGTGGAGGTATTGGTAGGTTGGTCAGTTAGTTAGTCAGTCAGTTACTCAACAGCGGCCTCTGGTGGATTTATGTGAGAACAGCAGGCGCGAATTGCACTCACAAGAGAAATTTGAGATCTGAAAAAGCGTACACATCGGCTTCTGGCATATTTTACGAAAACAAAAACTGCAAAAAATGTAGCTCCTGGGACGTATTTTGCTCTCTCTGTAAATGTATATAGGGGTACGTTATCAGAATGAGTCTAGATTCAAATTATGAAGGGTTGCATGAACACCATGGATTCCAATACAAATTTTTAAAGTTATTAACATTAATAGCAGTGTATTGTTGATGATGTGCTTGTTTTTGGCCTTTTCACGTTGTCTTGCTGAGAAAGATGAGATGTAATGCAGTGACATCAGACCTGGTTCATACTAGCGGAAAAGAGGTACATGTTCCCAATGGCTGTAAAAGTGTTGCATTACCAGTATTTTCACTTTAGGTGTGAACAAATGACTTGCTGTGACTGGCTAAAACAAAACTACTAATAAAAATGACAAACAAAAGGAATCATGCATGTAATTCAGCTTTTTCAGGAGGCTTACCTGACATACAAAGCCAAATCCTGGAGGCACGCCAATGCCAGAAACGTTTCATAAAACCACACGCACACTCTCATGTGTTTGCTCAGCCCCACCATTGGCCACTATAACAGTGATGTAATCCTGCCTTGTCACTTTCTCACAGCTCAATAAGAAAGGCAAATTAAGTTCCTTCAAAGTTACTCAACTCCGCGTCGCCAAACATGTTTTCTCAAATCTTTCCAGGGGCATGATTTGTCTGCGCACACACATTCCCCACTGTTTGCCCAGGAGCATGTTGAAGAGGAGGCGAGAAACATTGGCACATACGTCAGACTTACAGCTTTATCCTCCACTGACATTTTATTTGACAGCTTTATTCACCTTTATGTTAGGCCTGGCTAGCTGTTAAACCTCCACCGTTCCGCTGTCACACACAAAAGCATACAACTGGAGCAGGTATTCTCTCTACGTCAATGCACTGAGACGTGGCACAGCAGCGGAATGGCTCACAGCTGCCCAGATTGAGTTACCTTCCTTTTGACGTACTTTCAGCTCTCAGTTTCTGTCCATCTTTCTCTCACACACACATGCGAAAACGCATTTTGCGAATGACACAAAATAGATGCACAGCCTACTAATCTGTCCAGCAAAACAGCATTTAATGCATCTCAAGTATCCTTTGCAAATACACCAATCCCACAATGCACTAACAAGCTCATTGACTCCCAAAAAATCTAGTACATGATGAATGGAATACAGTTCATTCTATACTGAACTTAGAATGAACCGATTTTGGTTAATTTGTATTGTATTTTATCGTATTTTACTATTTGCATCATTAGCTTAGCAACATGCTAACCTCAAATAAAGTTTCACCTTTCTTTCTTCATGCGAAGAATCAAGTTGATGCCCGTGTAAACAATTCCAATCGGCTATTTATGAAATTATATTCACATGAGC
Source organism: Danio rerio (assembly GCF_052040795.2). NCBI lineage: Eukaryota > Metazoa > Chordata > Actinopteri > Cypriniformes > Danionidae > Danio > Danio rerio. The sequence continues at coordinate 12,174,051 of NC_141024.2, forward strand.
ACATTTTGGGACAGAGCTAAACTCTCGACTTTGCTTGAAATTCTCCCACGCTAACATAAACACAATGGTTTGTACATCGACAAACAAACGTCACAGTTTCAAACAGCAATACCTGTCATTTTAGGATTACACCTTACCTGGTTCATCCCATGGGCCTCATTCACAGCAATTAACAACAAACAGGCATCCTTCCATCGCCCCCATCCACCTGCCCTGGGAACACCAATACAGATGTACTGTAAAAAAGGGAAAGAGAAATCACATGGAAATCTTCCTATAACAGAGGGTGTGTCTTGGTAAACCCTCCCAATCACACACACACACACAAACACACACACACACACACACACACACACACACACACACACACACACATACACACACACATAAAAAATAAGAACTGAAGAAGGAAGCATACTCCCTTTAGAAAGAAAATCAGAAACCTGGCGCTCCTATAAAGGGAAAGAAACTCTAGCTCTCATCCTCTTGCTGGCACCGGTGCCGGTTTCTTCATAACACAAACCCCCTTAAGCGCACACAAGCGTGTAAAATCCCAGAGTTCATGGTGTCAGCGTTACAATGAGACATGAAGCCAAGTTTCACAGTGGTCACATTAACCAAGACAGAACTCATATTTTAGGTTGGACCCATAGTTCAGGTTGCCTAAAGGAATGAAAAGTCTAACCTTTATTGATGATCGAAATTTGTAGATTACATGTAAAGCTTATGTGTTTATAAAGTTTCAGCTCAAAACATCAGAGTATTTATTATACTTTTCAGAATATTGGAATTTTGTTGCTCTGAACACAATGTAGCTGTTTTTTGTTTTTTTTGTCCTGTGCCTTTAATGCTAGTTCTCCTCGCCCACCATTCCTACGTGCCTGTAAGAGTGTGCCTCAATCAGTCCAGCTGCATCAGATAAACAGCACAGTGACAGACATGAAGAAAGCAGATCTCACGTAACGTTTGTGAGAAATACTACAGTAAGAACTTCCCCAATGATTATTTGATGTATTTGTTGTGGATTCAATTCAAGCCTTTCTGCAATGACGAGTCTAACCAAATGTTGTTACAAAGTTCATGCACACAGTTTTTGCACGGCAAATGTGACAGGGTACACATTAATATCCACTTCTGTATGGATATCCGTTATGTTAATGTACAAAATAAACCTGATTTAACGTCCACAAACCGGGATTGAAGCGGTGGGCCTCAAAATGGGAGGGATTTGGATCCTATTTTAACGTCAGAAAATTAAAAAAAGAGACTTAGTATGTTTAAATCACTTCAATATGACTGTGGACACACTATACATACACAGTTCTGTCCGAACAGCTTATAAAAGATGATTTTCATCATAGATGCCCTTTAATGACTTTTATTGTATAATACTATACTAACTAAAATCAGTTTAATTTTGGGTGAACTGTTTCTATAAATCAGACTTGTTTTTCACCTGCTAACCTTTTATTTTCTTCTGCTAATGTCTAGACTTGCATGTACACAAATATTTATTTCTTTGTTTTCCCAAGAAGTCTTGGGTTGCAAAATAACACAAGGTTAAGTCAATGACACAATTAATGATGTCCTCTAGATGGCATTGAGATACTGAGTAAATGGAAACTTTTATTTCCGGTATAGTCCACCCAAAAATAAATTCTTCTACACCAATTTTTGACACAAACCTATATAAGTTTCTTTTGTGGAACACAAAATGTATGTAAGTTAAAGAACCCAGTAACTTTTTTTGTATGGAAGACATTTATTTAAGGTTTAAGATTTGAGTCCCAGCTGGGCCAGTATTCATTTTTATGTGGATTTTGCATGTTCTCCCCATGTTCACGTGGGTTTCCACCAGGTGCTCCGGTTTCCCCCACACTCTAAAGACATGCTGTATAGGTGAATGAATAAGCTAAAATGGCCGTAGTGTATGAGTGTTTTTGTGAATGCAGGAGTGTACAGTGTGTAAAACATATGCTGGATTAGTTGGCGGTTCCTTCCACTGTGGCATACTCTGAAAAATAAGGTAGTAAGCCAAAGGAAAATGTATGAATAGCCACAAATTATTCTTCTAAAGTTCTTGTAGATGTCTCGGACTGTGCTTTTATTTTACCAGATCGAATCTGGGTTGTAATCATAATGTCCAGGAAACAATCAATTTTTTTCCCCTCTTAAGTAAGTTAAGGGACACAATGACCTTAAACAATACTCACTTCCAGGTTCCTGAACAGTAAAATTGTCCACTGGATTTCCCAAACACACACATACACTTACAAATATCCATCCCCTTTACTTATTCTTATTCTGCACCGAGTGCTAAGAATCATGGCAGTGTTTAAATGTCGACCCGGTCACACACTCCACTGACACTCAAACACTGAGTAACTGTAATAGTGGCACCCGGGCTTGTTACCGTGGAGACCAAGGAGGAGAGAGGGAGTCTGCTTCCCTCCCGAATCTTTTGACACATTTGTCCGACTCGTTTTAAACACTCAAACATATCACAGAATGGAAAAACCACTGACCCGCAACACTTCCTTCAGATCTTGCGATGTTAAAACGATCATTGATTAAACTCAGGCCTGACCTAGAATATTTCAGGGGCAGTGACATCACCTGTCTGCGTCAGCACAAGTCTCATTAGCTGGCGGTGATTAAGGCACCTAGCAGTGCTGAAATATGAGTTAACATGCTGCTAATGAGCATGAACTTTTCAAATCCTCCTACAATGGATCAGCACAATGGACAGAATTGGGCCTTGGTGGATGCAAACGCACACAAAGCTTGTGTATGCAAATATGCAAACATGCTTTTGTAAGTACAGTGTCATATGTACCCTGTACCAACAAAAGAACGGCACGTCTTGTCATGTGTGTTTAGCTGAGGTGTAAACCTACTCTGTACACAAACTTAAGACATCCTACTAGTTTGATCGCACTTAATTTGCTTTCTGTAAAGTTATGACTTGTTTACTCTGGAATGACAAAAATGCATCTAAACACCCAATCATTGGAGTGGGGGGATGACGATAAATACAGGAGTAAACAAGGTTACTTTAACAACTCCCAGTAATACTCTAAACCAATCTTACCAGATTGACACACATCTTAAAAATTACTGAATGTGTTATTGAAGCAGGATAGCAAGACAAGTTTTAAAGTTTCCTCTCGGAAATTAAGTTTGGTTTGAAGGCGGCAAAATGTAAAGGTTGCCTTTTTCTCTGACAACAGCATTCAGGATAGATTGGAGCTATTAGAGCAGAAACAAAAACTTTTGCTAGTTTTCCCTTATCGCTTTTCAAGTTCAAATTCATATCGAAACTTCATTCACCAGTTCACCGACCCTCAAAACAATAAGTAACGTGTTCGAAGCGGACTAACAAGTCAGGAATGTGTCGTTCTATCTACTTTTGTGATCCAACTTACCATAAAGCATCTTCATTCATTCATTCATTTTCTTTTTTGGCTTAGTCCCTTTATTAATCTGGGGTGGCCAGAGCAGAATGAACCTTCAACTTATCCAACATGTTTTATGCAACCCATCACTGGGAGACATCCATGCCCACTCATTCACACACATACACTACCGCCAATTTAGCCTTCCCAATTCACCTATAGCACATGTCTCTGGACTTGTGGGGAAAACCGGAGCACCTGGAGGAAACCCACGCGAACATGGGGAGAACATGCAAACTCCACATAGAAATGCCAACTGACCCAGCCGAGGCTCAAACCAGCGACCTTCTTGATGTGAGGCGATTGTGCTACCCTCTGTGCCACCGTGATGCCCCAAGCATCTTAATACCAGGTACAAACAAGTTATTACATTACACCCAGAGGGTAAACAACATTTCGCCCAAAAATACAGTAGATGTCAATGGGATCCAAAGACTCTATAGCAGAGGTGCCCAAAAGTAGGGCCTGTCTGCCAAAGTTGGCCCGTGGTAACCTTTGGTTTGGCCAGCCATCCCATCTGAAAAGAGAGGGGGGAATGCCTTTGACAAAGATCGTCTTTTTTGAATTTAATGTAACCTTTTGTTTCTTTGTTTAAATGTTGTAAATGAATCAGACTTTTAAATGTAAATACTGGCACTTGACAGATAGAGGACAATGCACAAGACATCTGCAAGCAAATCAAGGCAAAGGCAGGAGCAGCTCGACTAGTTTATTCAGCAATCAACTCCATTGTTATAAACAGGGTTGTTTATGTTTTTTCCATTATAAAATGTTAAAATAAAATGTTAATATATGTTTTAAAGCAATGTTTTCTAGTTATTTTTAGATAATATGCAAGTAAATTAGGAAATTACGCATAGCAAATTTAATGTAATACAGTTTGTTATATTTAACTTCGACCCACGTTCAAGTTTGGTTTTTGGCCCTTTATTATAAAAAGTTTTGGCAACCCTGCACTATAGACTTCCATTGGATGGACACAAACGTTATTCGAAATATATTTTATTTATTACATTTTGCTAGCCATATTATTCAGAAAATCAGGTAACACTTTATTTTGATGGTCCATTTGAGTAGTAGTAGACTGTCTACATAATATCTGTTGATAGTGCTCCTTTAGCAGACATTTAACTGACTATAAGAAACTTTGTACATGTCAAATTACCCTTATCCTAACCCCAACCTAGAATCCCAGAAACCCAGAATTAGTTGGCATGTAGATGCAATATAATTTCAAGAGTTCACACTTAGATACTGTTTGACAACTTGTTAGCAAGTTAGCAGGTTTGGCATGCTGTCCCGGGAGAGAACCCTGAGCTCGGAGATAGTTGAGCCCAGGGCTCCCGCCAGGTCCATAAAGCATGTGAGGAAAGTATGAGGTCAGGTGTTCTCGAGAGCTCCCCTCGGCAAAAGAGGAAAGGAGGAGAAGGGGTGGATGGGGGGTTTCTTCGGGAAACGAAGATAAGGGAGTAGATCTTAGCTAGGTTATTTATAGTGAGTTTGGATCTTGGGTCATTGGCTTGCCAATGAGTGTAGATGAGTGGCCAGCTGCAGTCAATCATATCACGTGCTCTTCTCGAAATTAGTTTGTGAAACTTCATTTAAATTCAACAAACGGACCATCAAAATAAAGTGCGACTAAAAATCATACTGTTTCATTGATTGACTGATTGATTGATTGTTGTAGTATGCCTTTATTACTGTTCCTATTCAATTATTAGGGTTGAGTATTTTTATTTTGTAGACACACATGAATATTTATACACAAATTTCTTTAATGCTATTTAAAAAATACCCCACAGTGCACCTTACTAAGTTTAAAAAAGCTAAATATAATGTATTAATGTTGTTAGTCACACTTACATTTCACAGTTTTTTAGAAACTGAAGAAACAGTAAAATAAAAAAAGATTGTAGTGTAAAAAAACAAGTATAGTGTCTGCGTGGTTGGTGATAAAGGTGGTAATAAAGCCGATAAAGATTTACAGGTGGGCAGGTGGACATAATAGGTCAAGGTGCGTCCTGGCCACACCTACAGCAGCAATTCCACAAGTCAAAGCGTGGGCAGATGCTACAAGACGAGCTCATACAACGAATAATACACAATTATGTCCATGACCAAATGAAAAAAGGAAACTGTTAGTAAATCAGCAGTCTTTCAACAATCATCGCTGTCAGGAAGTTGTATTTAAATACTGCACACTGTTTCAAACTGCGCATTTGCATTTCTTAAAATAGTAGACTTGGTTTAAAGTGTTCTGAATTCCCCAAAGAGACTATTAGCATTAAAAAAGTAAAACGATTAGAGAGCTCACATTCTCACAAACATCTATATATTTTGAGTTTCAGTTTCTGTTCTTGTAGCTTGACTGATGCTAAGATCATGAGTTGGTATTTCCCTCATACACTCATACCGACAGAGAAACACTCATACCGGTAAAGGTAAACCTTTTGTGAGTCACTCTTGTATATTATCATCTTCTAAAGGAATCTGATAATGCACACTCGATTTATTAAATCAACTAAACAGCAGCTAGCTACTTACTCGGATGCCAGTACACCTGTACCCTGAAGCCTTCTGGTCCAATAAACACAATGGCAGCCGGGAAGATACAAGCACACAACATCTCTCAATAAAATCTTCAAACATCAACCATTAATGATTCACAGATCTGAAAAATAGCACTCACTGTCACGCAGACATCTTCTGACTTCGTTCCCCATCCCACTACTCCTGAGAGAGAATCCAAGAAGTTCCCATGAAGGAACCTTTCCTGCTCTACTTTCCTCAGCAAAGTGATCCCAAGCAGCCTCTTCTGTTACTTTCACTCACTGCGTCTGTGTGTGTGTGTGTGTGTGTGTTTTGCACAGTCATATACGACACATCCAGTAAAGCGATTCCTGCCAAATGAGTCCGCAGGCAAGCCAATCTCACTTTCTCTCCCTCCCTCCTCCCTCCCCTTCTCTCTCTCGGCCTCTTTCAGTAAATGCTCCATGTGTCATCTATCAAGCACTAATTCATTCGTAGCCGCAATACTAATGCGGCCACTGGGGCGTGCTGTTTCCTTGCTTCTGCAGCGTTGTTTTGAGGTTGAGGACACGTCACATTTGCTGAAAGGGAAAGGGAGGGCTGATGGAAATGGATGAGCTCAATCAAAAACAAGTTGTCACTACAACAGATGTTTTGAAGAAAAATGTCTCTCTTTTTTTCATTTTGCTCACAGCTTGTAATCATCTGGAAAGCTTGAGGGAAAGTTTTGCCCAAACTAGTTAAAGAGTAACACCGCTACTTCAGTAAAAGCTAATGAGATACAGTTCGTATGGTGCAGCTACGGTATCCATTTGCGGCAGCAAAGGAATGCTCGTAACCCAAATTACACATCAAACCTAACAGTCATAACACCAGCCTAACCTAGATAAGCAATCTGTCCACACTAAAAGTGAAAAACCTTAAGTCCACATTTTTGGTAATGTTCGGTTTCGGTAATACATACTTCAGTGAACGGAATTTGCATACTTAATCCAATAACATCATATTTATTTATAAGTTTTCAGTGTTTTGAAGGACTGTATTCTGTCGTCTACAGTAACCTATGATTAGCTATTTCAGTAGATGTATGATTGTCAAAGATACGTTATTTTTAATTTAAACCAATGGTCTCAAACTCAAATCCTAAAGGGCAGCGGCTCTGCATAGTTTCGCTCCAACCACCTCACACTTGCTTAATAGTCTCTGGTAGTCTTGAACCCCTTGATTAGTTGCATCAGCTGTGTTTGATTAGGGCTGGTCAGAGCTGCGGCCCTCTAGGAATTGAGTCTGAGACCTATGATTTAAACCAGGGATATCCAAACTCAGTCTTGAAGGGCAGGTGTCCTGAGTTTAGCTCTAACCTTAATCAAACACACCTGAACCAGCTAATCAAGCTCCTACTAGATATACTACAAAACTTTCCTGGCAGGCGTGTTGAAACAAGTTGAAGCTGAACTCAGAACACTGGCCCTCTAGGACTGAGTTTGGACACCCCTGATTCAAACAAATGGTGACAAGTTTGCATTCTTGCACCAATAAATGGCGTACCATTAAAGATTGCACTACTGTTTAACTTTCATGTACTAGCAGCAGGGCTTAATTTGTGCCGGAACACACCGGATCTGGATCCAGCACCTCATTTTACCGATCCCCCTCCTCAACTGCCCTCCTACCCCGTCCGCTGTTCACTTTCACTTTTTTCCACGACTTCCCAACTCTCTTCACTTTCGACCGCGACACCCCCTCCCTGCTCACTTTCATCCGCGACACCCCTCCAACATCCACCGCACCAACCCCCAACATGGCATAAAGGGGATAACTGGGAATAGAACACAGACAGGAACTATGTTTCTAACTACAGCTTCAGAAGTGGAAACAGTTTGCGTTGGGAAACGCCAAATCAACGAACTATGTTTATAACAACGAAACTTGCGTCCTTAGTTGGCTAACGATGGTTTTCGGAAATGCACCCCTAGTTCAGTACATTATCAGGCTGTGGGTCTCGATTTTGGTATGAACCATTATAGGGGTGATCAGGTGTGTGTGTGTGTATATATATATATATATATATATATATATATATATATATATATATATATATATATATATATATATATATATATATATATATATATATATATATATAATTTACTATTTTAATTTTTTAAGTTATTAATATTACTATTTAATATACAGATCAAAATATTTCTCACTAATTAAAAGACTGAGTCACACATATTTTGTTTGGATGTCCTTCAGGGAGGATCAAGCGTTAATTAGGGGGGTCAAACTTCTCCAAAAACCCCTGTAATTCACACCCTGAACCAGATCATTCTTAATGTTTGGCTTGCTCTGATAATTCACCCCCCCCCCCCCCCCCCCCCCAAAAAAAAAAATGTAAATTTACTGTTAATTTGTTCACATTTATTCATTTTCCTTCGGCTTATTCACTTATTTATCAGGGGT